>NC_090224.1:14935000-14990000 GCF_024489055.1 Chanodichthys erythropterus
ATCCCTTTAACCAGTATTAAACCAAAAGGATTTGAAGAAGACAATCAGTGAAAGTGTAGCAAACTTGGGACCCTTTGAATGTTTTTATGTTCCCTTCTGTGATTACATGGATTCGAAAGCAAATCCCCTTCACTAAAGCTTTCAAAACAGCTGTTCTGGCAGACCTTAATCCCAGTTTTGTGAGTTTGCAGAGATGTCTGATTCCGAGTAAGTTAATGCTGCACTTTTAATCATGTTGGACATTTCTAAATAGCAAGACAAGCCATTGGCCCTCAACAGCTGCTGCTGAATTCGTAATTCACACCAGAGTCTAAGTAAACATCATAAAAGCTTGGACTCAGTCGTGGACACAAGTTTCCTCGTTTTACTCTGGTTACGTGTACATAGACACCCCAACTCGGCCAAGTTAAAGCCAGGAGCCTAGTTACATAAGAAACATGCACAGATGTTTACAGGAAGAGCCAGTGAACGGAAAGAAATCTTGTGCTGTTCTGTAATAAAGTGTACAACTTGCAGTTTTTTTGCTTTCTCCATAACCTAACAGCCTTGATGCTGTTTGTTGCAAACATGACATTTTATCTTCTTGTTCCCTTCGTTTGAATGAATCCTGTCCTTGTGCTTAATCTTGTGATATTTGTTTTGGAATAATATCTCTGGCATGTGGCGTTTATAAGAAACAAAGTGTGTCATCCAGATGGCTTGTCCTGAGTGAGGAGATTTGCTTTGTTTAATGTCACAGTATGCATTCTGAATGCACTTGACCTTAGCTTAGTTCCCTCATCAGCTTGGGGCTGCGAGACAAATTCCTCTCTGCAATGAAAAAATCGATACAAATTCGCCTAGGGACGACACAAACTCGATTCAGCCAAACAGCCCAGATAGACTTTTTGGATAATATTAACAACAAGAGGGTGGATTGTAATTCATAAACTGCATAAATTATGTGTTATACTAGCTCATGCAAAGTAAAACTGTACAGACAATCTTTACAGCTCAATTGTTTGGTAATGTGCAGCATTAATTGCAGTACAATGCAATTTTATAATACATTAAACACCTCTGTTTACATCACTGTAATCTGAATATAAATAGTGACTCACATATATGTGTGTATATATATATAAAAAGATATTATATAATAATATCTATAAAACATAATTATTTAAATAAACAAGATTGTCAACATCCTTATAATGTGCTCTCTGTACTCACCCTGCTTTGATGCTTTTTCTTCCTTGCAGATGGACTGTGCTTCCTCTGATTTGTTTATATACTGGGAGGCTGGGTGATGTTGACGACGTGATTCACGGGATGAGAATGGCTGTGGCTTTGGACTGTTCCAGAAACTGTTATTCTCAACAGCAGAGGCTCTCTCTGACCAGAAGTGGGCAATATTGCATCGTCTTGCTCATCTCATTGTGCTTGTAGGGGCAGAGACTGAACATGGGGTTTACGGGAAAAATGCCTTCTAGAATTTACGAGCAAAGACAGTATGTGGATAATTTGTCACTGTCAGATAGTTCCAATGTTTAGTGGTGAATCACCTTAACATTACATCTGCTCTAGCGGAGCAAAGAATAATCCGGTGAATCATTTGGAAGTAGAACACCAGTTCTGAAATCAAGTAAAAAAGTTGCAGCCTGAGTTTGATAAGCATGCTCGACGCTCGACTAGACCTGTTATTGTCTTGCGTTTGACCCGATATAGTCACCCAGGTGGCTTCATTTATGCGCCATTTATTTTGCCGGTTATGTAACATTACTTACTGTAATATTAAAACAAAAAAGAACAAGGCAAAAATGTCAGCGAAACCTGCAAGACTTTCTGGAGAGACTTATACTGAGACTTATAATGCTTGCAGACATAAACATGTTATTTTGTAAGAGATTATTATGTGTGTTTTGACCAAAACATGTCATTGCTTATAGCATATTACACATTAAGATTAGGCCACAGTAAATCACTCCTGCAGTGGATGGAAACTGGTGTTTCCGTTCACTAATCAAGTCATAGCTTGTCAGGTAGCTTTCATCCCCAGTCTCAGAGCTGATTTAGCTTTTTGTGACAAAGCCTGAGGAACCTAAATATCAGGAAGCACAGCTAATAATGTTCTGAAATGTAGGCAAAGGTGATTCAAAGCTTGTTTTTTACACTGTGATATTGCACTCTGTAGGAGCATGTTTAAACTCATACTTTACCACAGGACATCTGCACAAACAACCAACACGGCCAGACAAACACTCCCTCTTCGTGATGTCATGCATCTGTAAAATGTTGTCAGGTCATCCTACTCATTAAATACAAGATCTGTTGTACGCCTACTCTTAATTTCCTTTATCTAATTAATGGTGTTTGCTAAGGCAATTATTGCTCAAATACATAACCATAAATATTAACCATACTTAAAGGGATAGTTCACCCAAAAAGGAAAATTCTGTCATTTACTCACCCTCAAGTTGTTCTAAACCTGTATGAATTTCTTCCTTCAGCTGAACACAGAAGATATTTTGAAGAATATCTGTAACCAAACAGTTGAAAGACCCCACTGACTTCCATAGTATTTTTTTCCCCATACTATGAAGTCAGTGGGGACTCCCCCTGCACAAATCATGTGGCTTGTAGAAGGAAGGTGTGTTATTACTTTTCTAAACAATCAAAGTTAAGATTTCACTTGGCAGACGCTAACAATGAGGGAGGGAACGAAGCATATCTGGAGAACTTGACTTGGAACAGTGAGCGACTGCCTTGACACTTATCACGGCAGAGAGTTTTGCACTGGTAAGTTGCACTCACATATTTCAGAATACATAAAAATTAAATGAATGACAGTGTTTGGGGGGGAAAAAACTGATGTCATGAGTCTTGAATAAATACCTTGTGGTTTTAATTATGTGGCAATATTTTCTTAGTGGCAACAAAATAGACATATTTCATTTACATCCAACAAATATGACCTGGTCGCCTTCTTTGACCCCCCTGTCCTCTCAAATGGAGATTTCACCTCAACAATACCAGTGAGTGGTCCTCTTCTGTCAATATCACTCACAGCATGCTGTAAAGTTTTAAAAGTTCCACCCTAGTTCTTGGCATTTTAAATGCGATCACACTGGGATTTCATATCTACTGGCATGTTGCCTTCGCCAGAACATTTTGTTTCTCCTGCCATTGTGAAAGGAAATTTCCTTTCTTATTTTTACTCCGTTTTCAGATGTGTTTCAGAAGTTTAAGGTATATTATGAAACTTTTGTTGCTGTTTAAAATTAGCACAATATATATTATAATATATATTATACAATATATATATTAGACCTGTCAGGATGGTTTCGCAGGAAATTGCATACATACGTCACTCACCCGTGCATGTCTGGTCACATCCAAAAAAAGAAAAGTTGCTCCAGCAACTTTGACTTGTATATGGTGTGGTTAGCTTTTGTCACAACGAGTGAGAAAGGTTGATATGGATGGAGCATGCTAAACCTCCGAGGAATCACTCGTTTTAAAAAAACGCAGAACAGAGGCGAGTCTGCTGGCAAAAAGAGAACGCGACAGAGCTCGTAATAAAACAACAATCAAGATGGCGAGAACCAGGCCCGGATTGGCTAATCGGGAGCACCGGGAGAATTCCCGATGGGCTGGTCTGTTTTTTTTGGCCACGAGGGCCGGTGTTGTCATGGCACTGGGTTGAAATATGGATGCTCTAGAAACTGTCGACGCGGTGAAAATGTAATAAGTTGAGTACCTTTTTCCTTAAAGGTGCTAAAGAGGATGTTTTGTTTTATACATTTTTGCAATATTACTTGAAACTGTCTTTACTAACTGATAAAAGACTATTTATTAGGTGCACTGAAAGGAATAATATTAATATACATCATCTGTGCAGGAGGTAGGGCCTTAAAAACATCAGCCAATCGTTTACGCGATCATCGCATAAATGATTGGCCCTCTGTCTTGTCAATCACTGCCGTGACGTTCCTTGTGAGAGACGCGCGTGCCTGCGCGCTCCAGTAACTTTCCACACTCCACAGGCGCCGCATGCAATGTTTTTGTCAGGAGACAGGAGTAACAACTGCAGATTATGAGTTACCTGCGGTGAGTCCGACATAATGAATCCACTAACACGACACGGCGAATGCCGGTGGTAAACACTTGTGTTCCAATACGAGTGTTTACGAGTTTTGAGAGGCGTTCCTTCGAAGGAGTGGGGTTGTTCTCATGCGCTCATTTCAGTCTTTGGATTCTCAGTCGACGAAAAAATCCTCTTTATCACCTTTAAAACCAGTCAGTGGCGGATTTCTGCATGGGCAACATGGGCAACGGCCCAGGGCGGCATCTTGCCGGGGGCGGCACCGGGCACACTTGGGTTTTTACTGTCCATTTGCACGTAACATCAATGATATCATGTCACCTTGTGGGTCAGTTAACCAGGGTAGCGTTTCCCAAAAGCATCGTAAGCCTAAGATGATCGTAGCTCCATTGGTTTCAATGGAGCTACGATCAACTTAAGCTTACGATGCTTTTAGGAAACGCTACCCAGGTCGGGAGGGACTCGGAGTGTGCGGAGATGAGGTGGGATGAGGTGACGTCTGTAGGGAGAGCGGGAGGGGAGTGGGACAAGTTCTAAATCAACACTAAATGATGGTAAGAAAAATGGTCTAAACCACCGGAGGCCGATTTAGGTTGCCTAAATAAATAAAAAGGAAGAGGGGAAACGCGCAAAAGATAAATGTATGTATGCAGCTATTTCTCATTTCGTAATAATAGGCAAATAATAAAATATAGGGTCTATCATTTGTTATGCTATGTTTCTTGCTAATATGCTACACGTTGGGAAACAATATTCATTTTTCTGTCCAACTAGCTTACATACCCAGACAGTGAAATGTGATTTTTGTAACATAATGTAACTTCTTTTTTTTTTGAACAAATGTAATATCACTAACTTTAATATTTTTACTGTAAAGTTGTGCAGTTTTGGGGGATTTATGGAATTTTTTTTTTTTATTTGCCTCAATTTGTAATAATTGTATATAGTAAGTATATATATTTATATAAAATAGGAAAATGTTTATGTTAAAGGGATAGTTCACCCAAAAATGAAAATGTGATGTTTATCTGCTTACCCCCAGCGCATCCAATATGTAGGTGACTGTTTCTTCAAAAACTACAGGAACACAAATGATGATTTTTAACTCCAACCGTTGCTGTCTGTCAGTCTTATAAAGCGTGTCAATGGTAACACAATTTATAAGAGTCAAATAAAATGCATAGACAAATCCAAGTTAAAATCTGCGGCTCGTGACGACACATTGATGTCCTAAGACAAAACGATCGGTTTGTGCGATAAACTCTATGCGCGAGACATCACTGCCGTTGTCAGAGCACGATCAGACCTCACTAAGTGAGTGCTGAACGCAGTTGGACATAGTGGTGTATTAGAGGTAAAAAAATGATATAAATACTGTTCGGTTTCTCGCACAAACCGATCGTTTTGTGTCTTAGGACATCAATGTGTCGTCACGAGCCGCAGGGTTTAATTTGGATTTGTCTATGCAAGTTTTATTTACTCTTATAGTAGAAGTTCCCATCCACTCGCATTATTTGACTGACAGACAGCAATGGTTGGAGTTAAAAACCATCATTTGTGTTCTACTGAAGAAACAAAGTCACCTACATCTTGGATATGCTGGGGGTAAGCAGATAAACATCAAATTTTCATTTTTGGGTGAACTATCCCTTTAAAACCACTTTAAAAAAAGATCTACATTTCTCAATTTCATTCAAAGTGATAGACATAAAAATGTGCCTGGGTTTAGTGGACGATTGCTGCTATCTACTGGAAAGTAAACACTTAATTTTTTTTTTTTTTTTTAAATAACATGATTTTTTAACTAGTCACTCGATGGCTAAAGAATTAATCAATGGTTCGCATTATAAAATAATTATTCTACAATAAAAAATTACTATATAAAATTTTAGCATTTTTGCACTGAATTAGAAATAATATTTTTGAAAAAAAAAAAAAAAACAAGGCCATAGAGAACAGTGCACAATTTGCAGACTTATATACTGAGGTTTTAATTACATTATTTTAATATAGTCAGTCGGGAATTAAAGTGGGCTGGTCTAAGGCATAAAACTCCAGGGCTGAGTCCCACTCCGGCCCTGGCGAGAACTGAGGGATGTGAAATGTTGTAAAAGCGACACGGAGATGACGTTTTTATTACACTAGTGAGTTTTATTACTTGTAGCTCTCTAACATATTTCAATGTAAATCATTGGAAAGAGTCATTTAATTTTTCCGTAAAATGCATGCAGTTTCTTTTTTAAGTGCTAGAGGGCCAAAAGTTACATAGTGTGCCTTTTATATGATTTAAATAATGACAGAATTTTTATTTTTGGGTGAACCTATCATTTAAGTAACTTTAGTTTTGTCCTCTGGGTGGCAGTAATTCCTATGAAAGGCAGAGACGGAAAGCACAGCTGTGGGGTCACAAGCATAAAGGCGTTTCAAATAAACGACATCTTCATAAATATGGATAACAGTTGAAGAGACATTTTAGAAAGAAACCCCCAGAACAGATGTGCAAAATTTCGTTTTCATATATTATTAATCTCCTTCCAACAAGCATCATGTGTGCTGTAGAACATTTCAAGTGCCAGTTCTGTAACTTATTTACTAGTAAAGACCTCTGAATCAGTTTGAAAGCATATTAAGTGGCAGATGGTTTTCGTGCTAGTCTATTAAACACTACTCTATTTGCTGGCATTATTTATGGTTTTGGCAAGCAGATCAAAGCTGGTGGTTTTGGAGTAATTTGATGCATGCTAACACTCTCTGCTTCACCACATATGGAGGTACGCTTGTGCAATTAACAGCAGATCATCTGCTAAACCTCTCATTCACTTAGGGATGAGTTGTTTTTTAGTTGTTTTTAATCCAACAGTCCCAAAAATATTATTTTATACTGGTGAAATTTGATAAACCGCAACCACTACAATTGCACAACATCATTAGACACAAGCTGTCAGCATGTCGCTGTTCTTTCCTCAGTAAACATGTAATAAATCTCAATCAGTTCATTTATTAAAAGCACATTAGTTTCCACATCTGTGCAAATATTAACAATTAAGCTAAAATTGTGAACTATGAACATCCAAGTGAGATCTTGCACACAAGTTAAATGAGAAACATCATACCCTTATGATCAATTCAATTCAGTCCAGTTCTTTATTTATAGAGCTGCTTTTCTGAGAACAATGGATTAGGAAGTGCTTAACACAGACTGTAAGTGAGTTTAATGGCTAAAAGGAGCACTGTCAAACACGTAATATGGTATTGCCATTTTTTATTTTTTTTTGGCATGTCTCATGGTATAAACAATGGTCTTCTTTAAACACCATGTATGTGAATAAGTTCATTTAGTACTATGGTACTACATTCTTATTACTTTAAGTGAAGGTTACTCTTCTTTTCAGACAGAACTTTTACTCTCTTCTTTCTTTGTTTCTCATGTTTTTTCTTACTCTTTTCAACTTGTTTTGTTCTCTTAGGTGATTGCGGAAGAACAATAATAGACAAATGGGAGAGCTGATCTTGAGGTGGAGCAGAAGTGAGCTTGTTTTTGTTATGAACACATGAGGATGAAAAGAAACCTTATATCATCATCTTCTTTTTCCCAAAACCCCGCTCCATGAATGGAATCTGTGATTGCAAAACATCCATATGGGACACAGAATTCCTGGAATCTCCTGTCCTAATTTGACCTTTCTCACTTCATAACACGGTAACTATACTGTTTTCTGTGATGTCTTTGCAGTTGAGGCCATGATTGACATTTCTTGACTCTTAAATGATTAATACTTTTAAATGGTTTTAATTAATCGATTTTTTTTTTTTTATATATATATATATATATATATACTAACAGGCCCACATGCTTAATCAGAAACAGAAGCCATCGAAGATATTCCGTGGAAGGAGACTGACGGTAAATGAAAAGAGTTAATGATCCTGTGCCTCCAAAGGTATTTGATAACCAAACAGAATCACATTCTATGCAATGAATTGTTTGTTGTTTCTTTAAATAAGACATTTGGTCTTAAAGCAATATTTTACCCAAATTAATAGTTCACCCTCATTTGGTGCAAAACTTTGTTTCTGCTGTGGAACAATATGTTTTGAAGAATGTTCATGCTGCTCTTTGATATACATAGAAATTAATTGTGATCACAAATGTCAAAATCCAAACAAAGTACAATAAAAGTGTTCTATTTGAGTTGTGCACTATATTCCAAATCTTTTGAAGCCAAACAATAGTTTGGCTTCAAATATAAGTTGTACATTAGGGAGATCGGGGTAAGTTGTCACACTCTTCATAACTCCAAAACTAGAGGCTCGATCTCAAAAATCAAATAGCCACTTCGTGTAACTACTTCCTGGTCACATGTGGCCAATATTGCTCTAATCTGAGGTTAGCACAATTTTCTTATTTTTGGCTTAAAAAGTTAAAAATTATTATTTTGCCCAACATAGAGGAGACAATAATGTGCTAAAGTATCAACGATACCATTTCTGGTTTGAATTAAAAAAATAATAATAACAATAAAGTAGTTGTGTTCTTATTTTTAGATAATCTAGTGTGACAATTTACCCGCCTATGGGGCAAATTGTCACAAGTACACATTCTCTATTCAACCGTATACAACTCCGTAATGAGATAAGATATAAAAATGTAATGAATACAACATATGTGCCCAAGACTTCCTTCTTTCATTTGGTATGACATTTATACCATTGTGATGTATGGTGCTCAGTAAATGTCCACATATTCAAATCTGCCATGTTATGATTGGTTATAAGACCCATGAAAATCAATGGCGTTTAGCATCATTGAAATCAAACCTGACTCCATGCAACAAGTTTGGTATTTGGATGTTTTTTTATGAACTATATTATATTTTCATGGTAAAAATGAAAGAGTTTGAAATGACATAATAGTGAGAAATTAATAACAGAATTATTCCTTTAACACACTGGAGTTTTGTTTTGTTTTTTTAACCAAAAAACTTAGAAGGGGTTGCAGGTTGACTTTATTTGAATTTATAACTTCTTATAATAATATATTCGGATAAGCTAACTCTAAATTTTAACGAAACAATCAAGCTAAATTGAAATCATATTTCCTCCCCCTTCGATAACTATTGTTTTTTTTTATCAAAAATAATATATTTTTATTAACTATATCACAAAAATGAATCATGGTTAATTTAATATATCAATAATCCCAGTTTATGGGATTTACTCAGAATTTTGCATTATAGATTTTCCAAACTTTTTTGTGAATCAAATTCTCATTTCCATTGTATAAAGATACATGACTGGAATGACTTGATTTGAAACCGAATGCTAATATTGCTTAATAGAACATTGACATTGGCATTTTAAGCATATGTGTATGCAAAAAGTATGAAGCTACACTGTGTTCACAAGCATTAATATTTATCTCTCCTCTCAACAGCAAACTCTTTGGGAACAGTGTGTTCCTTTTTGTTCTATACGGCAAACATAATTTGTAAATCTCTCAACAAGAGGCCACAGAAGATAAAGGTGCCTGTTGCTCCAATACCAAACATTTGTTAACAATTAGGCCAGTGCTCAAGACTGACTCACTGAAGCACATGCACCGTGTCCCACCTCCTCGTTTTCTCCTCCTTCTCCCTCCCTTTCTCACACAGAAACAATCACTCCCTCTCTCCGGCATGTTTCCCAAAGCTGCACATGGTTACTGTCCAAGGTATTACTTTCCACTGGTTCTATAGCAAAGAGGCAGCATGTTATAGAGGGGTCCTCTTGACACACCAGCTATTGGATGCTGCACCCACAAGAGTCCTCAACATTGGATTAGTCTGCAGATTTAGTGATTTATTTCTTGTAAGCAAAACAGTATTCTTCTTGAATGATGCTGTGGATTCTGATACGTCTTTGAAATACATCCCAAGTTTGAACAATCAGACAGTTGAAATATATTTGGTCTCAAGTCTCCTCACTCATCTTTACCAAAGTGACCTGGGGTGTTTTACAGAATCAACATGAAAGGTAAGCAATGTTTCTTTTTTTTGACTCATACTTTGACTAATATGTTTTTTTATTCATGTGAGTAATACTTGTAAATACTGGCAAACATGAGCGTGCTGACAGCACACATTCAAAACTGAAACTCTGAGGGTCTAGAGAAAGCAGGGAGCTGTTGATGTTGGATGCAAGTTTGTGGTTCTGTTACTTTGACAGCAAAATACATCATTCCTTCACCGCTCTCAGCTTGACACTATTTGCTATTGAATTTTTAGATGAACCACACCGATGGGGCAGCATTTTCAATGCAGGTTCTAGTCAGCACAGAATAATATAAGACCATTGGTTTTCATTAAAGCCAAGCCAGTTCTTTTTGAAGGCAAGTGGAACATGTGGATCTGCATCCTTTGGTTGGATCTTGAATTTATAGGAAGCATATCCAAAATGAAGATAAACTTTTCTCTCTTTTAACGCATAAACCAGAGACTCATGAAAGAGCATGGCTCCTAATGCATTCCTCATGCCGTGAGAGATGTGCGGGAAGTCCTTCATTCTTCAACTGTGGGCAGCAGGTGTGGAGCCAGTGTTAACCGCACAGGCATACATTCCCTTCAGCTGTTTTTTTTTTTTTTTCCCAAGATCTGACCAGTTAATCTATTTGTAATGGACATAAAGGGCAAACAGGCTCTTCTTATTCTTGGTTACATCTAACTGAAGTGTATCAGATCTATAATGAATCACATTTGCGCAACATTTTTGTTTATAATTGAACACAACACGTCTTGATTTTGCAAAGTTAGACACATTCCTGGGTCAACATATTTTGTTGATCCTGGAACAATCCATATTCCTACCCCTAAACCTAGGCTTACCTGTAAGTTATCCTTAAAATTAGAGGGGAATGATAGGTGAATAACACTGATGTAGAAGCACCTAACCCTGCTGGTTGTCTGCCTAAAGTTGACATAAACTGTAAACTTGTCTCTCAGATCTGATTGGTTGATTGGAATGTCGTTCCAGGATCAACAAAGATGTTGATCCAGGAAGATGTTGCACTTGGTGAAATCAGGGTCTGCATTGAATATGGAAGGCCCCAAAAAAATGTGTTTTTAAAGCCTAATGGGGTTGTCTTTAAGAGGCTGTAAAACATCCCAGAACATGTATTTTAATGTAATCAATGTGTGACTGTAAACATGCAGATGTCTAAAAATGGGAGTGTATTCCTTTATTTTCGTAAACTACAAATATATAAGAATGTTTTCAATTACTCTCAGTTGAACTCTATGGTTGAACTCTTTTAGTAGAAGTGCACATACTTTTTAAAATGCGTGTAAAGCAGTTGTACATCAAGTAGAACTGTAGAGACACTTGTCTTTATTAGTTGTGGTTGGGTTTCTGTGGTTTGGAAAGACCCTGCCCTCTGCCTCCGCTTCCCATCTCAAGCTGCAGGCGTTCCTGTCAGATGTATTATACCCACTGCATTCATATGGTCACATAATACCAGTATTACTGTATGTTTCCTGTGTTTTGGTGCTTTTCAGTGAAGTGTATCCATTTAAAGGCATGGGAACACTAGGCAAACTCTTGAACCCACAGTTTAGAGATCATGTACACTACGGCAATTCGTTCTTTTGGACAGCAAAGCCCCAGAAGTTACCCTTGAGAACACCTCATCAAGTAGCTTTTCTTTGCGAGATTTTGAAGGATTAGGAGAATCCTCAGACATCTTTGGCCACTCTAGAAGGTGTCGAAAAGGTCAACCACAAACTTTTGACATTGTGAAGTTCTGACTGAGGAGATATCCTCTTAAGCTTTGTTATCCAAAGAGTTCTCAACTCTTGAGTTGTATAAACATTCATTGCCCTTGCTGTATTTGTGGAAAAGATGATGAACTGAAAGGAAACTTCATAACAAATTACATATTGTGAAGAAAAGACTAAATATTTTGACAGCCATGTTTTGATGGAGTAAGTCTATTTTGGTACTTCTTGGTGACCAAGCCTTTAAAATGGGCGCAGATAATACATTATTGCCTTAGATTAGTATTTACATGCCACCATTGTAATTCATGTGGTTGTAGTTATTCTCACAGTGTTTCAAAGACCCAGAGTGAAATTTCAGCCTGTAATGTTTGGTCAGGGCACAGATGTTGTTTTCATAGCTGGTTGTAACATCTGCCCAAGTGGGCTGTTTTACTTATGTATGTACACCTGAGATAACTGATGTTTTAAGATTGTATACTTCAAATGCTACCTAAATTGTGTCCATGCTAATGTGACATGGATCATATTCTTTTACAGTGCAATAATATTTCTATGTTCTAAGGTTAACAAATGCTGTTGATTTAGAGAGAAAACCACAGACGTGGCCAGATTTCTTTCTCTTTTTTTTTTAGATCTATTTACTGTATTATATTGTTGCATAACATGCAAACTGAAGACTACCTCCTTGTTTAAAATTTGGTGACATCATCTAACTGTATTTTGAATTTTAACTGCCAACCCTTTATAAACACTGGCATATTCACCGTATGCTCTCAGACTTCTAACGAAATCTAGAAACTTTCCATTTCCTCCAGATCCTTGAATGACCCGTCAAGCTAATTAAATATCCTGCCTCTTTCATACTTCTCAAGTACTTCTCTTGACCCCGCCATAGTGCTTTTCGATGGTTCTTTCCATGTAAGCAATGTTTTCAAGGGGAATTCAGACATCCAGACTAGACTGGAGGGTCCCCTCCTTTTCCTTGGCAACACTCACACTACCACAAGACCCAAGGTTGCGCCTGCTCCGAGCCACCTGTGTAGCCAGTATTGGTGGGGATATGTAAAGTCTCTCCACTTTCTCCCTCATCAAGCTTTTGCCTGTTCTAGCGCTCTGGCTCCAGTAGACCTGACCTCAGCGGCTTGAGTAGGTATAAACAATCTCATCATGAGCTTAGCAGGTTTGGCATGCCAAAGTATGGCTCCAAGCCTGAGGTTTGAAAAATACAGATCCAAGATTTTAAACCAACAGAAAACGAAGCAGGTGCAAACTCCCTGAGACTGTGGTTTTTGGGAGATGTTATTTTAAAAGTGCTTGCTGAACAATAGTGTCCGATAAAGAGAAAGCAGCATTGGCTGTGATGACTGGCATACCTCCAGTAACAACTCTGTACTCAGGAGGACCTTCAGTACCAACCCAGTGCTCTCCAGATGAAAGGTAGAGATGTTGAGTCACCATTCCTTTGTGTAGTTGATGCCCATTTTTTTTCTAAAGCAAACCCTGGCTTGTCTCCAATGCAACCATGACTCTCCAGAACATTGTTGATTGCAACCTTCCACAGAGACGCATAAATATTTTCAAGCTTTTTGTTGTGTATTCCTTCCTTCTTCCCAGGGGATAGCAAGCTCTGTGGAACATAGATGGTCTTGGAGACCATAACACATCTCGATGTTTGTGCTCAAGTATCTCAGATAGACAATAGAACAGGCTTAACAACAATAAGTTTAGTCTGGATAACCTTCTGCTGACAATGCAGATGTTGTGCTATATGCAATAACATTCATCCTTTATTCTATTCATAGCTATGTCTGCACCACACCTTTATTTTTGTGGCATTTGGCCAGAACAGCTGTGGTTTTTCCCACCCAAAGCCTGTAGCTCCTGGCCAACCATCTCTTAATTTTTATTAATTTAATTGGTAGCACTATTTTACAGTCCTGGTCCCCATGTACATACTATGTACTTATTATAGTAATTACAATAACCGGCTAATAACTAGGTACTAACCAAGAACCTACTACTAAACTCAACTTTATATATATATATATATATATATATATATATATATATATATATATATATATATAAGAGAGAGAGGGAGGGAGAGAGAGAGGGAGGAATAAAATATCCTGGGAATATTTAATATTTTGCATGTCAGAGCTATACAGTCAAACCAAAAAGTATTCAGACATTTTTATATATTTTTACTAGTGGGTGCAGGACACTATGGTTCATTTATGTAAGTACGGATAGCAAAATAAAGTAAACTGTGACATATTATATCCCAAAATTCTTCATACAGTGGACTACCAGTAAAATTGATAATTTAAAACCAAAAATTATTCAGACACTTTGACCTGACCATGTTTTTGCTTAAAGCTGCAGTAGGGAGTTTTTAGAAAACGTGCCTGAAAATTTGAACAAGCACAACTCACAGGTCACTCCCCCTTGCTCTCTGCTGCGCTACAGCCCTCCCTCCACAGCTCCTCCCCCATCAAGTCAAGTCAAGTCAAATTTATTTATATAGCGCTTTTACAATTGGTAATTGTTTCAAAGCAGCTTTACATATTAGAAGCACAGAAAAAAAGGGAAGTGGTTAAAACTGTACAAACAAGCGTGGTAATATGTAACATATACAAGATGGTGCTACATTAAGCCAATGTCGGCTGACTTCCAGGGGTGGAAAAAACCCCCTAGGAGAAAAACCCAGCGTGCTAGCACTGGGAAAAAAGTCCTAGGAGGGAAAAAAACCCTTGGAAGATATATATATGTAAATGTATATGGAGATCAAAATCTGAATTGTACATTTTTATTATAGAGATTAAAAATCGATTATATATAAATATATGTAAGCGGACACGGGGATTAAAAATCTGAATTATAGATGCAGCCAGAATTGGATCTTTAGGCCCATTGTCTCCTGGGCTACGTTGTAGTCAGGTCCAGACGCAGGTTCTCCATCTGATCTGGATACGGCCTGGATCCAGCACCCGGCAAACCTCAGGATAAGCAGAGAGACAGATATTAGCCTAGATGCCATTCTTATTCTGATGTACAGGTATATCTAGTGTTATAGGAAATGTTCTCGGTTCCGGCCGACCTAATTATTGCAGCGTAACAATCCTTTAACGGATTTGAAAAATGTTAATGTATTGATAATGTGTTATGTGTATGCAAGAGCAAAGAGATGTGTTTTTAGTCTAGATTTAAACTGACAGAGTGTGTCTGCTTCCCGAACAATGCTAGGAAGATTGTTCCAGAGTTTAGGTGCTAAATAGGAAAAGGATCTGCCGCCTTCAGTTGATTTTGATATTCTGGGTATTATCAACTGGCCTAAATTCTGAGATCGCAATAAACGTGAAGGACTATAATGCATTAAGAGCTCACTTAGGTACTGGGGAGCTAAACCATTTAGAGCTTTGTAAGTAAGTAGCAAGATTTTAAAATCTATACGATGTTTAATAGGGAGCCAATGTAATGTTGACAGAACTGGGCTAATATGGTCATACTTTCTGGTTCTAGTAAGAACTCTAGCTGCCGCATTTTGGACCAACTGTAGTTTGTTTAAAAGCCGAGCAGAACAACCACCCAGTAGAGCGTTACAATAATCTAGTCTTGAGGTCATGAATGCATGAACCAACTGTTCCGCATTTGTCATTGAGAGCATATGTCGTAATTTAGATATATTTTTTAGATGGAAGAAGGCGGTTTTACAGATCCTAGAAACATGACTTTCAAATGAAAGATTGGTATCAAAGAGCACACCCAGGTTCCTAACTGAGGACGAAGGTTTAATGGAGCACCCGTCAAGTGTTAGAGAGTATTCAAGGTTTTTTCGTGAGGAAGTTTTTGGTCCAAAGATTAGGAAATCAGTTTTTTCTGAATTTAATAATAAGAAATTTCTTGTCATCCAGTTTTTAATGTCAGCTATGCATTCTGTTAGTTTTGTGAATTTGTAGGTTTTGTCAGGGCGCGAGGAAATATAGAGCTGAGTATCGTCAGCGTAGCAGTGAAAACTAACACCATGCTTCCTAATTATCTCTCCTAAGGGCAGCATGTACAGAGTGAAAAGCAACGGTCCTAATACTGAGCCTTGTGGTACCCCATATTTAACCTGTGATCGATACGACATCTCTTCATTAACTACCACAGACTGATAACGGTCAGATAAGTATGATTTGAACCATGCCAAAGCAATTCCACTAGTTTTCAAGTCTTTTTAAAAGAATGTTATGCTCGATAGTGTCAAAAGCAGCACTGAGATCTAATAACACTAATAGAGAAATACAGCCACGATCGGATGATAGGAGTAGATAGTTTGTAACTCTAACGAGAGCAGTCTCAGTACTATGGTATGGTCTAAATCCTGACTGGAAATCCTCACAGATTCCATTTCTTTCTAAAAAGAAACACAACGGAGCCTGCCGTGAACGCGCAGGCTAGTAAGCAAGCAGGACCGATAACGGCGGATAAACAGTTATAGCACATTCACTGATACGGACAAAACACCAACAATATGATTTACATTGACTATGGCCTTCCCATACTTTGACTACAAACTTGGTCCTCAAAACATTACGTATTTTGTAATACATGTAATGTAACTATATGACGTATATGCTTTCTATAAGTAATAAATAGCTAGTAAGATAATATAACGGTAACTAATGTTACAGTACGCAAATAACTGGCTTCTCCGGTTATCTCTGTATGTATATTTTAGCCAAGAATAAAACTTTTTTTTTTATTAAACCACTCTGCCACTCATATTAATAGCCTCAGGCAACGAGTGATTAATTATCTGCAATGTCTGCTTATATTTATAACAAAACGAAATATTAAACAACCTCTTAAACTGCCTCTTTTCGTTTACATTTCAAACATATTAAATGTAATACTATTTGTGCATACTCTGATTATCTTCACTGTAATGAAATGAAATAGGCTTTAACATAAAACACAACCTTCTCTTTTTGTTAAATGTCAGTTTTAATGTTCAATAATAGCCATTATAAAAGGTATAAAAATATACAATAAAAAATAAAGCAAACAATTCAGTCAAGCGTAAAAAAAATCATCGCTTTAGTATGATACAAAAGTTAAATAGCCATATATAAATTTATGAAACGTCACGTTGCCCTCAGCCAAAACGGAGCCAGCGGCAAACGTCAGAAGGATTAGCCGAGGTAAGGCTGCTCTCGGCTGGGTATATGAGCGCTGAGAGTCTGGTGATCGCCTGGATCTCAAAACTCCGACAACGTCAGATCAAATTTTTAGAAAGGCGTTATCTTTATCAATTAACCACAAATTTGAGCTTTAAACCAGCACATTCTCGCCTGAAAAAATCTTAAAACTGCATATAGACTTAATAGAGCCCGATCACACGAAAATGCGTATCAATAGTACGAGTTTGTAATCTCGTAGAATATATACGCCAAAATGAGTTTTTCGCGTGCATATGATACGCACTTTATGGGGTATTATACGTACGAAACTGGATTGTTTGTCCGCCATAAGCAAAGCTGCTGCACACCGGTAATCTTGAATTTGAATGCCTGTACACGCTGTGCACTATGGTTGTGCATGATAGGAGTGTGATCAGATTCAGCGCGCACACGAGCTTGATTGACACTGCTAAGACACTCCTCCTGACTCTGGTTGGTTGGTTCTTACCCGGAGCGGTGTATATCTGCAAATGGCAATAGGACCACTGGGAGGAGCCAGAGGAGCTTGATTTTTTTTTCACAGATTATCTGTCTCTTATTCTACTGTCAGGACATAATGACAGGTTTAACAAATATGTAAAAAATACATTTTTACAAAAGTTACCTACTGCAGCTTTGTTTTATCTGACATAATTAAGATAATTTTTTTTTTCTGACACAATATAAAGGGTTAGTTCACCCAAAAATTAAAATTCTGTCATTAATTACTCACCCTCATGTTGTTCCACACCCCTAAGACCTTTGTTCATCTTCAGAACACAAATTAAGATATTTTTGTTTGGCTCAGTAAGGCCTGCATCGCCAGCAATAACACATATTTAAAACAGTTCATGTGACTACAGTGGTTCAACCTTAATATTATAAAGCGACTAGAATACTTTTTGTGAACCAAAAATAACAAAAAAGCGACTTTATTCAACAAAATCTAGTGATGGGTGATTTCAAAACACTGCTTCATGAAGCTTCGAAGCTTAACGAATCATTTGTTTCAAATCAGTGGTTCGGAGCGCATATCAAACTGTCAAACTCACATGATCTATTGAGGTTTCAAAACACTTATGACATAACGAAGCCTCGTTTACTGAAATCATGTGATTTTGGCACTCTGAACCACTAATTCGAAACAAAAGATTTGTAAAGCTTAACATGCAAAATATACCCATGCAATTTTATTCCTCCCATGTGGAATAAATCCTCCAAAAGATCCCATCTGATTTAGTAAAAACATTTCCCTCACCAATTTCGTGTAATTGTGTTAATATAGCTAAGGTTCTTTCCAACAGTGACCTAATCAAGTATTAATCGGTCCAAATTCACTGGTTTGTGTCTTGAAGGGAGTACTAGCAAGCAGGCCTTATAATTATTCAGCTCTTAGTTTATGATTTAATGTTTCTGGTGATAAAGCAAATGTGTTCGTCCTTCTCTGAGATAATCTATTGCTTAATTTGCGAACATATACATCAACCCTGCTGATTTTTTCCCCTCTCTTACAGATAGCTATTGTGGCTACGAGAACCAGCTTTTTAACGGTATGTGGAGACTTTCTCTTCTTCTTACAGTTTTATTTAGACCTTCTTGATATAGAGTTATAAGACCAAATATGTGCTTAATCCTTGCAGTGGATCTAGCTGTCCTCTTATAATCTCCTGCAATTAAAGTCTGAGACCTGACATGATGAAAAAATGATGGTACAGTGTTTTTGTACTGTGCTGGAGGTAGATGATGAGTCTCAAAAGGAACTGTGTTTGATTAGCCAATACGATGAAAGATGATTTAATAGGATTATGAGTACATTCAAGTATGATGTTATAAATTGTTAACTCATGACTAATTCATGTTTTGTGCAATTTCTCTTTGTAGAGGAGGACTTAACTGGAGAAGAAGAGGAAATTCCTCCCTTGAGAGGTTAGAAAAATCATCTTTCTTAAAGCGTATTGCTCTGCTTATTAACTGAGGCATCACAGAGTAAAAAAGATGGAGTTTGTATTATTATAATTGTAAATGTAGAATTGTTTTTTTAACACTGTGCCTGAATGTCTGTGATCTCCACAAATGACACATCTTGTATTTTTTTTTTTTTTTTTTTTTTTTTTTTGCAATGGTCTGTCTTATATAATATCTTTTTAGTGTGTTTATATGAACATATGTAGACATTTATCCACCACTGTTTTGTTCATGATTGTTTATTGTACATCTGTTTTAAATGTTCAGTTATTGACAGTGTTTAGGCTTTGAAAAGCTTAATTTACAGAATTTGCAAGCTCAGTTGAATTATTAGGCACATCACATCTTTACTGTTTTTTTTTTCCAGGCACAGCTGTGTATTTAGATGTTAATAGTATGTCTGGGATCAGGTTTTAATTTTTTATACAACAGTTAGGATATAATGGTTCATTTATGATTCAGAAGTTCAGATCCGGCAGGAATACCAGGTTTCTTTCTGAGCGTCTTTTTGTGTCCACAGGAAGGGCAAGAGGAGGATGTATGAAATGTCAGCAGACACATTCTCTTCAGCTAGCTGTCAAAATGCTCTATGGCTTTTTAGCTTTGCTCATTATTGCAGTGGCTGTCTTGGCATCCCTTGGTAAGATTTCACGGCACTGCAACACTATTACTAATAATCTGTGTTTTCAACACAATCATTTTCTTGGTGAGGTGAACAATCATATTTGAAAGGTAGATACAAATACTTGGTCTTGAATCAGCAATGGATACAATTAATTTGAGGATTTCCACATGAGGAGACACACTCCTGGAAGGGAGACCAATATAGGCCAGAGAAAAGGAATTTAGGACACCCTGATTTTCATCCTTCAGATTTACAAGATGCAGTGTGGTTTTTGATTCAGCATAATGCTCATAAAGTCAACAATCTCCAGATTTTATAGAAGCAAGCCAAAACCTTTCCTTGTGTGGAGCCACACTCTAAATTTCACATCATGTGTGATGTTATATCCAAAATCTGAATCCTTTGCTCCACTTACGAGCAAGAAAGCGTAACAAAAGTCAGTAGTGAAATAACTGCGAATCATAAACCTTCAAGACATTTCACCATTAACACAAACGTCTCCTTATAATTATATAATACAACAACAAATCCATGTTTCAAATGCAGTGGGTCTCCAACAAGAACTTCATCAGCATTGTCACACTGACAGGATGTAATACTACCACATCAGGGACAACATTGCTAAACCATGGCAAAATAAATCAAGAAGAATGTTGTTTGGTGAAAAATATATGACAAGATGATGGTTTCAAAAACAGGCCTAACTACACGATATTTCAGAATGATGCCACACACATATCTGTTTCATATTGCTTTAACTCCTCAAAAATGTTGTTGAAAGCAGTTATGCGTGTAATATGCATGCTATTATGTTGAGGAATTTTATATAGGAAGTGAATCTGAAGTTTGCACAAGACAAGTCAAATCAAGTAACACAAGCATCCTGTTTAGTGACAAAAAGTAAGCAATTTCCTTTTAGCAGCTTTTTAAAACACAGCAGGTGACATGCAAACATACAGCTGGACAATAAATTACAACCACATGCAAGGGTCCATTACAGTTTACCAGTCCCCGTAGTCCAAGATTTAGTCTTGGTGTGTGAAGAAAGTTCAGAAAAGAATTCCAAACCTGTGTATTCTCTGAGGAAACCGAGATCCCTGTTCCAACATTCCAATGTTATCCAATTTCACATTTTTGATTAGAATTAGACATTTATATTGAACCTTTTTTTTTGTTTTGTTTGTTTTTTGCTTGCTTGTTTGTTTGTAACACACCTCCTAATTCTCTAAAATGACAGTTTTAATATCAATAAATTTGTCTCATTAGTCTTCAGGAGAGTTGACAGCTTATCTGAAGAGGAATTATTTTATCACAAACACATTTCCAAAGTCCAGGAGAGTATAAAAGGTAAGAATTCTTGTTTTACATTACATGAACTTTTGGAAACTACTAAACATTACAGTGTTATTTTAATATTTATATACTAATATAGTTGTTATTATTTTGAATTCTTTTATTTTTTCACTTTTAATTTTAGTTTGTTTTAATAATTTTATGTGCTTTTGTCATTGTTATTACTGCTTTCTTAAATTTGTATAAAGCTTTAATTTATTTATATTTCAGTTTTAGTAGGTTTTAATAATAATTTGGTAATGAAGTATGTACTTTAGTTTAAACTATTTTTTATTTTTTTATTTCAATTACTGAAAACTCTTTTAATAGTTTTAGTTAACAACTGATCTACAACAGGAAAGTGAAACTGCAAAAAGAAAACCATGTTTTCAGTTGCTTCTGTTTAAAATAGGCCTGCTAGATTTATCTAATTTGTTTATCTAATCTCTCGGCTCACTTCCTGTGGTCGGTGAACCCCTCAGAGAGTAAAACTTCATGAGAAATCATTTATAACCAAAATAATGACCCAAGAAGCAGCTGTGCACACAGAATGCTCAGAACGTTAAAACACGATTGCATTTTCATCCAGTGTATTTTGTGTCAGCAGTACAAGAGATTCACGGTTTGGTGCTTCTATTGTAGATATCAGCACTGCAAACAACTATTCCAACTGCTTAGATGTTGCACAATTCCAAGAGGAGATTGCCAGACTAAAGAAAGAGTTTGATGAGATCCAGAAGATGGTACTCAGTCAAAAGCAGCAGTTGGACCAGGCGACCCAATCTCAGCAAAGTCTTACGCAATCCAGCAACAGAATGACAAGAGACCTCCAGTCCTTTGGAATCCTCATTAAGCGTATAAACCAGTCTCTGGGCCAATACATGGATCAGGTAACTGGCTGGCAGGTTGTCATCAATGAAACTGATCAAGGGATGAAAAACGTTCTTGAGGATTCGTATGATTTGAAGGCCACAATGCAACAAGTCAACACCACTGTTGCACTTAGTGCATTGTGGATAGGTGCTCTTCAGAGGAAGGCCGAAGAGGAGACCTTGGTGCTCCAAAAAATTACAGCGGACTGGCAGAATTACAGTAGAGTTTTAAGTGCCCTGAAATCCAATGCTAGCCTAACCATGCAGACCGTGAGGGCTGTTCAAAATGGTGTCTCTGCCACTCACCAGCGTATCAGCATGAGTTCAGAGATGGTACATGACCTTACTCTGCAAGTCATGAACCTTCAGATGCAACTGGACAATGTCTCGTCTTACATTGACGAACATGAGGAGAACATGCATGACCATCAGTACCACGCGAAGTACTACGAAAACCGAACCGGGGAACGATTTGTAACATTGGATGCAAGAATGAACTCCATTGAAATGGAGATCGACACAGTTTCTTCCAGCATCAATGCAACTGTCAGCCATGTTCAGAGCATGTACAAGTATATCAACATAGAGAGTTCCTCTTGCCAATCCAGATTGGGCAGTCACACGGAAGATTTGCAGAACTTGAACAACACAGTCTTGCTTCTTCTTCACCTAGCCGACACTCTGAGAATGCAGTACATGATGCTGAACGTACGCCTCGAAGCTGATGTGAGGAACTTATCACTGGTGATGGAGGAGATGAAGCTAGTAGACACCAGTCATGCAAAGCTGATCCAGAACTTCACTATTCTGAAAGGTTGTCTACTCATAGTTCGCTGAATGGTCACTGTCCTGCAGAGTTTATCACCAACCCTGATAAACCTGAAGACCTTGATTAGCTTGTTCAGGAGCATTTGTTTAGGATTGGGGGCTAAACTCTGCTGGACAGTGATCGTCTAGGGCCAGATTTGAAGAGCCCTGCTGTAGTGTCTATATAATAGCTTCACTTGCTTGTTCTTGAAGAGTCTAATGTCTATTTTTCTGGATTCTTAATAGGTATGCCTGGTCCACCAGGTCCAAAGGGAAGTAGGGGAGAACCGGGAGCCAAAGGACCTCTAGGTGTATCAGGACTGAAAGGAGACCGGGGAATTGTAGGAAGTCGTGGACCTCAAGGATTAAAGGGCGCTATGGGAATTAAGGGGGATCAAGGTGTGCAAGGAGCTTCTGGGATGAAAGGTGGGCCAGGACTTAAAGGAGAAAAAGGATCTTTAGGGCAACCAGGGCCTCGTGGTGAAAAGGGACAGAAGGGTGATATGGGGGCTCCTGGGAAGGATGGAATTCCTGGCCCCAAAGGACCGGCAGGAATACGGGGACAAGCTGGACTCCCAGGGGTACATGGACCTCCTGGACCGGTAGGAATGAAAGGCCCTGTAGGACCACCGGGGCCGCCTGGAACACCTGGACCACCAGGGGAGCCTGCCCAAAAGTCATGAACAGAAAGACATACAACTTAAAAAAACCCAAATGGTGATACACTGACTGCCTTTCTGGACAGAGTTACCATCTTGCAGTAGATGGTGGTAGACATTGACTTGGAGGTCTCTCTCTAAACAAGACGATGGTGGGGACTCTTTGGAATCTTAGAGGCCTACATGCACAATCCCCAAACATGGAGCTTGCTCTGAACAACAATACACTATGTATAGGCTTTCAACACACTTAGAAAAGAGCTCATGCACAATTCTATATATGAGCCATTTCACAACAATCTTGTTTTAACAATGGTTACAGAGCCAGGCTGCTTTGAAACCATTAACTATACTAAGTACCATCCATTAGACTCAACAATTATCCAGCATCAGCAATTGAAGACAGATAAATCAGAAACAATTTAGACTTTAGCTTTTTAGGGAGTGTATTTAGTAGTACAGCAACATTTTCCATTTTGTATTTGCATCATAATCCCAGAACATTCAGAGCAGGTACTCTGAAACATGATTTTTATTATGAGTTCAAGTAAACCAAATATTTTCACTCATCAAAGGTAGCATAGAGCTCCGGAGGTTGACGTCACGCAATCTAAACTCCGCCATTTTGGCAGGTCATCAGGAGAGCGCTAGAGCGGCTGTAGCATTGGTATCGATAGTGGTTGAACAATAAATTAAAACCAGACAAGTTTAGACCTTACAAACCTTAATATTTCAACATGCTGGACAGAGCTGCTGTGCACCAGCATGCCAGAACAGGCCAGGGAAAGCAAAGGGGAAATCGTTTTATCGTATTCCTAAGGATTCCGATAGATAGCTGAAATGGTTCACTGCAATAAAACATGCTAACCAACACAACAAAACAACAGATGGTTTTATTTTTATTTAATCTCAGTGTTCCTATAAGTACTGTATAAAGGTTTTTATGTTTAATAGTAACCCTAAAATTACATGAAAAATGTGTTTAAAGGATAGTTCACCCAAAAATGAAAATTTGATGTTGATCTGCTTACCCCCAGCGCATCCAAGATGTAGGTGACTTTGTTTCTTCAGTCGAACACAAATGATGATTTTTAACTCCAACCGTTGCCGTCTGTCAGTCAAATAATGGGAGTGAATGGGAACTTGGATCAATAAGAGTCGAAAAACCTTGCATAGACAAATCTAAATTATGAGACATCACTGCCGTTGTCAGAGCGCGATCAGACCTCACTAAGTGAGTGCTGAATGCAGTTGGACATTGTGGTGTTTTAGAGGTAAAAAATGATATAAATACTGTTCGGTTTCTCGCACAAACCGATCGTTTCGTGTCTTAGGACATCAATGTGTCGTCACGAGCCGCAGGGTTTAATTTGGATTTGTCTATGCAAGGTTTTTCAACTGTGCAAATTTATATTTTGGGGTGAACTATTCCTTTAAATATAGGCTATATAAGAATTTTCAGTATATACACATTATCCCACCGGTCAAAATTGTGACGGAACAATTTTTCACAGTTTTCCATAAAAATTTCAAAAAATAGTTATTGATTAGCCTATTTCAAGGGGCAACTAATGACACCTCATTTGGATATTTTCATTTCTGGGAAAACTTTGGGATTAAGCGGGTTAGGATTTTAATGACATTTACGATGTCTACTGTATTCACAGTGATATAACGTTAGCTATGATGGCTGCCTACACACAAGGACAACTAGGGCCAATTACGTTACCTAACAACACAGACTTACCCTTCCAATGACGACGAAGCAGGTTTTAGCCAGCTCCAAAGCTGAATATTCATCACAAAATTAGATTGCATCCATTTGTACCCCTCCAGGCTTTTGTAGGCTTTTAAAGAGTTTCTGGAGTAGGACGAGGGAAAGTTGATGATGTAGTTGTAGATTTCAGGATACTGCAGGTCAGAAAAGCTATCCGTTCCTTTATCGATACACGTTAAAAGCAACCCGGGGCATTATAGAGATCTGTTACGTTTAATTCATTTAAGTTTTGCTATGTACAGGTCTATGTTTTTTTAAAGCGCGCAGTGAACTATGTTGCCTTGAAACTCACATTGGCGCCATTCATTCATATTCGCTCCTGGCTGTCACCGCCTGCCAGCATGGTTGTGTAAACAGAATGGGTCACGTGACGTCCGGAGCTCTATAGGTACAAATTTAATGCGAAAAATAAGTGAACACATTGTTTTACGGTTGCTGGCATTGCATGAACCCATGCAATGAGCATTGTGAACTATACAGACAATTTTTTTCAGTCATTGGCTATGAACAGGGCAACTTTTAAGTTTTAATGTTCATATTGGTTTGATTTCCCAATTTGTAAATATAGATAATTTTAACAGGTGTAATTTTATGTGTCGGTTAATATGTTTGAGAACTTTATGGTGTGTTTGTTAGCATACAGTTTATCCTCTTTGCACAACAATAAAGGGTTATAAGAATATAAAAATGGGCATTTTTGTTTAGCGTTTTAAAGTTCACTAAGCAAGTACATATTTACATTTTCATAACTGCTTTTGTAATTTCATACTAAAATCATGAAACAAATAAGAAAATCAACCCAGCAAGCACAAAATATTTTTGTAACATTTCACAATGTTGCATTTTAAAAACTCTTTTGGATTTGAGCAAATGGATCTTGTTTTATACAACCAAAATAAATTGCAGAACTGGAAGGTTTTGCTTTAAGTACATATATAAAGCGTCAATATAATGTTTTTATTTCAAAAACAATATAATGCAGTAGTACTATTGGATGTTTTATTTAGGTATTAAAACACTTTGTGCCAGCTGTTTGGGTAAAGCTTTTCTTTCATCAAAGGGTTTTGCACGTAGTGATGAGAAGCCTCTGTGATATCTGACTATAGCAAGCTTAAACAGTTTCCACATGTGACAATAAATCATCATCATAGCTACATTGAAAAGGTCAGCTCCATTTGATGGATCATTATATGGCTCATTTTGGCAAAGAGAGCACATCAAAAGCAAGTGCAAAGCTAAAATAAGATCTACATGATCAAAAGTCTGTCTACTCCCATTATTAATCATTAAATGTGCTTTGTTTCATCTCTTGGTGTACATTAATGCAATGAGTTGTTTTTTTATATATATATATAGTTTAGTTTAACCTTTTCTTATTGTATCATGGCCAAGTTGTAATAAGGAAACAAACCATTAGCATTAGATGATTGACATTTGGTGTGAGATCCCTATTTCCCAGTAATTCCCAGTCCCTTTTGTTTCTTTAAAAAATCAGTTTATTCCTCAATCCCATTATTTCTTTCTCAGGTTCATTACTGTGCAAATTGATCTTCAGCCTTCATCTACAGCTTGCTGTTTATGATATAATCCAATCCACAATTTTCGATCCAAGTTTTCAAAGGAAATCGATTCCTTTTGGGAATGACAACATAATCGTTACTGTGTGGGAACCAGCTGAATCGTTAAACCTCGATGGCAACAGCCAAACTTCAAATATTCTAATGAGTTCCAGTGGAACTAGATTTTGGTTGCCTTTGTGTTATGTGACTAGCTTTGGCATGTCTGAAGAAGAGGGAGCCAAGGGGAAATAAATATTCAAGCAAGATGTCTACCCACAACACTAGGACCCTGCAGTGGTTGTAGGCAAGTGTATAAGATGTCATGCTCTAGGGCATTTTAATTTAATATAGTATGAATTACAAATAACAAATAATGATAAAAACAACTAGATTTTCTTTCGTGAATGATGCTTGCCAAACTATATTGCTATATGTGTTTTGAGAAATGCTATCAGTTGCTAAGCTCTTCTGAGTGTTTTTTAGTACATTGCCATACAGTTGCAAATGTATTCTGGCTCATTGCTATGTAGTTGCTTGGGTGTTTTTAAGTGGTTGCTTGGCCATTGCTATGTGGTTTATAAGCTTATCTGAGTGGTTGCTTGGGCATTGCTATGCAGCTGTTAGAGTGTTCTGGGTGGATGTTTAGTCGTTGCTATATGAGGTTCTGTAAGCTGTTTTGTTCACTTATAAATGAAATGTAAAATTCTACTCCATTTTTTAGCATTTTATGCTAAAAGCTATAAAAAAAACTTGAACTTGAACAGAGAACTTGAAATTGTATGCAGCACAAAATAAAACTCTGCATATGCTTGCATTCACGCTCTCCCATATTTGCATAGTGTGTAGGCCTATGTATCAGTGTTGGGTGTAATTAAAGTAATCTAATTACTGTAATTGAATTACTTTTCCCTTGGAAAAAGTAAAGGATTACTCTAATTTTTTTTGTAATTTAATTAGTTACTTTATAAGTCATTGCATTAGATACTGTATAGACTATATAGAGCAATTATATAAAAATCAATAGTGGATTTAACATCAAAATTCAATGTCTTTTAATGTAAACTTCTACCTTTACACACATTGGTCAGTTCAAGAATAATTAATGCAATTGTATATTGATTATTTGAAAGAATTAAAAGTTGTTTCGTGCCTATCCTTTTGTTCAACTGCTTGAAGTTGATACGGGATTTAGAAAGTAATTAGCAATAAGTAATCCAATACTTTTTAGAGAGAGTAATTAGTACAGTAATCTTAGTAGCTTAAATTTTTTTTTTTTTTTTGATTAATTTACCCCACACTGGTATGTATGAATGGCTAATTAAGAAAATGTAGCCTTCCTGTGGCAACTTTTTTGCAGAATGCAAGAAAATGTACCAACACAAACAAATCACTGCAGTTTCCAACAGAAATGAACACTAAACGCAGTAAAAAAGCGAGCACTTTTAATCTTTCTCATACAAAATTATGACTATAGGGGGCAGATTATGGATTCTTAGGGACTTGTGACTCCTGGCACAATATTATATTATGACCTCAAAACCTTTTTTACCATAGTGCATGATTTGTACATGAACACTTTTTGGAGTTTGCATCACATAACCAGCTCCATATGTTTGACAAACTAAACTAAGCCCTGGAGCTCAGCTGGTACAGAATTGTACAAACAAGCTAAAATGACATGCTTCAGCAAATTGCGGTTTTTATGTCACATTTGCTTTTGTTAACACTTTCTGGTAGGTTCAGGGTTTAGCGTAGGGTCACATTACCCATTAGCACCACTCACCGGACATTCATAAGTGCAGGTGTTATGAACAACAACCAACGTAATAAAATGTTGCGAGTCTCACATTCATCTTTTTCAGAACTGAACGCACTTTTAGTGCCACTTACTGGACATTTCACTTTGAAACTGCACAACACAATGTTATATTTTGCAGAAATGTTGCCACAGGTACTTTTTTTCTAATGAGCATGGGTTGCGAATGGAAGTTAATGAAACACAAAAAGTAGTGTGACCACCCAGTTCACTAGGAAACAGCGTGCAGAATTTGTTGCCCATTCATGGACTTGCCTGGATGCTCTCTTGTGTGCTGTGGCCCAGAGTCTTTGCAGCTGGTCCGAAAGTTTAGGCCCCATCCTCTATAATAATGCACAACACTACAAGGAAGTTTCCTCTTGCCAACGAAAACATGATGACCTCAAGAACAGGTCAAAGATTCTCATTAAACCAAAACGTTACGTAATTATTCAATGGCTAAAAGCTCAATATTCTAACTTTCCAAGACGTGTCCTTACACCATCCATCAAAGCTGCCAAACTTAATAAGCCAGGCAAAGCAATAATGTTCAAAGTTTATCTTAATCATCAAAACGCACTCAAATGCTATTTGACACTTCTCTGTTGTCGGAAACAGAATGGATTCAAACCAAATGGATTTAAGCCCAGTGTATCTTTAATAACTCACATTAATATGTTTTTTAGATGTCCTAGTGTGAAACCCTGACCTGCTGTATGAGAGCTGCTCTACAGCAGAGAAAACTGGTTCGACACAATGACAGAATTCACTCAGGAAGTCATGGGCCGTGAGAAAAATCTGTCACTCACCTCTTGTGTCAAAAAGAGAGCTGCGCCCCGGTGATATATGAAAACAATGTACAGTAGATACATATTTCTTATGCTTTAAGTTTGAAATTGAAAAAAAAAATTGAAAGCTAGAGGGTGTCATGTTTTCCCTCTCCTGAATAACATATGACTTGCCAGAGTAAACTGCGCCAGATGTTAAGCCACGGGCTGAGGCCAATTTCATTTTCTTCCATGCGGAATTCATTTCACACAAGCATTTTCTCACTTAGATGTTTAATAAATTGTCTGCAGCAGCAAAGGTAACGTCGAAGAGAGAAGTACACTAAACTAGTTAAGATTTTATGTTAAAAGCTATAAAAAACATGTTTGTGAGGTTAAATAACTGACCTTATGAAAACTCCCCTGAATGTTATGACTTGTGACATTATTATTGCATTGAAATTGATTTGGAGACACAACTTGTCTTTGATATTTTTAATGATATGTCATTAGGACACGGATACGATTTAAACAAGCAACATTACGCAACAAAAAATTCTAAAAGCTCTACAAACATATTATGTCTAAAACGTCTAGACAGCCGCCCAAGTGTGTTGAAGTCAGTGCTAATTTTAAACCATTACTTCAGGACACAAGTTAAATGCTGTTGTTGTGATGGCAAATCTGAATAGTTTATAGGAAGTTATTGTGCAAAATAAGCCAGCTTCTAAACTTTTGCTTTTGTTTTAATCAATATACACTACGGTTCAAAAGTTTAGAGCCAGTAAGATTTTTTTTCTTTTAAAGAAATTAATGCTTTTATTTAGCAAGGACATATTTATGGAAGAGGATTAGGGCCAAGCAATAATAAAAAAATAAAACCATCTCCAGATTAAAGTTGTTAAATTTCGAGAAAAATCTCGTTAAATTTAGAGAAAAAATTCGAAATAAAATGTTGAGAATACACTCAATAAATTACGAGAAAAAATCGTTACATTTCAAGAAAAAAGTCGAGATAAAATGTTGAGAATAAACTCGTTAAATTACAAGAAAAAACTTGTTAAATTTTGAGGAAAAAAGTCGTTAAATTTCAAGAAAAAATTCGATATAAAATGTTGAGAATAAACTCATCAAATTACGAGAAAAAACTCGTTAAATTTCGAGAAAAAGTCGAGGTAAAATGTTGAGAATAAAGTCATTAAATTACGAGAAAAAAGTCGTTAAATTATGAGAACAAATTTGTTAAATTATGAGAAAAACGTTACATTTCGAGAAAAAAGTCGAGATAAAATGTTGAGAATAAACTTGTTAAATTATGAGAATAAAGTCATTAAATTATGAGAATAAAGTCATTAAATTACAAGAAAATGTAACGATTTTTTCTCGTAATTTATTGAGTTTATTCTCAACATTTTATCCCGACTTTTTTCTCAAAATTTAACGAGTTTTTTTTTTTAAATTTTAACAACTTTAATCTCGAGATGGTTTTATTTTTTTATTATTGCTTGGCCCTAATCCTCTTCCGTACATATTAAATTGATCTAAAGTGGCAGTAAAGACATTTATAATATTACAGTTTCCACAAAAATATTAAGCAGCACAACTGTTTTCAACATTGATAATAATAAGAAATCTTTGAGCAGCAAATCAGCATATTAGAATGATTTATGAGGGATAATGTGACACTGAAGACTGAAGTAATGATGCTGAAAATTCAGCTTTGCGTTAAAATAACAATTATATATATATATATATATATATATATATATATATATATATATATATATATATATATATATATATATATATATATATATATATATATATATATATATATATATATATTAAAATAATAAAAAGAATTTTGACCAAATTAATACAGCCTTGCTGAATAAAAGACTTCTTTCAGAAACATTAAAAAATCTTACCAACCTGAACTGTAGTGTATCAATGTTTTGCAATAAACAAAAATACTTTACTGTGGGAAAATGTGACTCATGTGGCACTCTAGAGTTATTGTCTGGAAAAAAAAATCAAAATATCATCCAAAATTTCAAAATTTCTCTTTTTTTCCCCCAACTTTATACATATTAATCAAAAACAGCAAAGCTCTGACTTGACATGAGCACAGATCTGCGGATATTTTATGGATATATGTCCTTAGACTTTCTTGCTTGACATTTTAACTATGCAAGTAAGTGGTTTGTAATCCTTCCAATGATTTCCTCAGCTACAGATAATGTAGCATGACATTGCTCTTTTAGGAATGTGATGACATGTATAAGACCATAAGCTGAGAGGAAGGTAAGTTAGCAAGCAGATGATGAGCTTCGCAGTTGTAGGACGTGGCCTGTGTTAGATATGATTCTTGACTGAGAGCTGGTTTGGTACAGTATGATTTTGTGATGGAGGACATGGTGAACATTATCTAGAGTAATTTCCTTGCACAGCTGTTGAAAATGAATGTTCCAGAAAGGGTTTTCACTTCGCAAATTGTCTTTTTAATTGTGTCAAAAGTGGCAAACAGCACACCTCATGAAGCCACCTGTAAGGTCATGATATATGTTCTAACAACATGGCCAGACATTGTAGACATCCTGTACAGCATAACTTCGGTTTTTAGCCAGTGCTCAGGGAACTGTAAATTATACATAAACCTTAACAGACTATCAACCCAGACAGCAAGCTAACAATTAATAGTCTTAGTGAAAGGTCCTTATGGAAAAGTGACAACCTGAACAAAACCAGAACCTCTGGACAGACCAGTTTAACATCTACATGGTGTGCTTAAAAAAAATCATATAACATGGCAGATAAAATTTGAGAGGAAGGGTTTTAGTGCATTCTCATGTCCAAAAAGCATAGAATGAATGTGAGGGAGATAACAATAAAACAGGTAAAAAGTTACTTGGCATTTTATCTTGCCAGTCAGCCTGCAAATTAGCTTCAGTTATTAGAGGGTAAATAACTCTCAGGTCCTGTTTCCACATGGTAGCCTATTAAGATGCTTTTTGGTCGATCGGATCACAAGTGGATGACGCTAAATACAGGTGTAAACTGGGTGTAAAATGTTTTGAGCTTGTCCACTTTCAGTCACTTTGGCTATGTTCATACTGCGAGCCTTAATGCTGAATTCTGATTTTTGCTCAGATCTGATTTTTTTTTTTTTTTATAGCTGTTCACATGTATATCAGATGTCCAGTGTGAACAGATCATGGTTCTGAACTGACCTGCATGCGCATAAGAACGATACAACGGGTTGCCAGGTTTTTGGGTGTTTTTTTAACCACAAAATCCACGCAATTGCTTCTCAAAACTTCCAAAACTAGTCCTGTTCCATGGGGTATCCCGGTAAAAATCGTGTTCTGGAGGTTAAATATTGCGTTTGTGCAGTCACTTCAACCCACGGAGTTGCAAAACAACAGTAAAAACGTAACCCAATTCTACGGAAAGCGGAGTTGGCAACACACGCAGCACGCTGTCATACGGAAGTAGGTAGCTATCACTTGTTAAAATAAGCGATTACGCGTTTATTTATAGTGTGATCTGCCGTGGAAGCCATCGAAATTACACACAGGCAATATGACAAAAATATAGACAATGATGTAAAAAAAAAAAAAAAAGTTTTGAAAATTTTATGATATGAGCCCTCATGTTTTGCTTGTATTATCTGTCTCTGTAGTACTTACGAATTCTGACACTTAACTGTCCTTGTATTGTCTACCTTTCGAAACTGTCTTGATAATGTTGGGTAGCCTATGTAAAGTCTTTGTATAGACTCCCATGAGCGCAGAATCGTGATGAATGTTGATCTCGAATCACATAAAAATCGCATGAATTCCGAATGACTGTTAACACTGCGGTCGCATTACAAAACATCTGACCTGTATCGGCTTTAGTACCACATATGGAAGTGGCACAAATCAGAATTGAAAAGATCAGATTCCATGTGAGAGATAAGTCACATGGGCAAAAAAATCTGATATGGGCCACATTTACCTGCAGTGTGAACGTAGTCTTCAAGAGGTAGTTGAAAACGCATTCAACCAGATTGCTTTCATAGTGTAAACACTCTTGTGGTCAAATACATTTGAATGGCACAAAAGACCAACTCCTCTCCACCTACTGGCCTAACATTATGGGAAGCGCACTAACCAGATGGGAAGACCCAAGCTTGGTCTGAAGATGAAAAATGTACTAAGCACAATGTTCTCTCACCATTTCAAACAGTCATGTGTTCGGCATAGTCTTGCGGCTGTCAGAGCAAAAACTGCTGCTCTCCGTATGTTTTTCCGTCATCTTTGGGCGTGTTCATATGTAAATTTAGAGAGTTTATTTTGTCCATTAGATTGAAAGATCTGAAAAAACCCATACATTTACCCACCCATAGACCCTCCCCTCAAAGAAATCAGGACAGAAGTGGACAAAAGAGACGGATACCAGAAATACCAGGTGTAAACAGTTATGTGTCTTCCTCATACACTTGTGATCCAATCACCCAAAACGCATCTTAAAGGTGCCATCGAATGAAAAATTAAATTTACCTCTGCATAGATGAATAACAAGAGTTCAGTACATGGAAATGACATACAGTGAGTCTCAAACACCATTGTTTCCTCCTTATGTAAATCTCATTTGTTTAAAAGGCCTCCGAAGAACAGGCGAATCTCAACATAACACCAACTGTTACGTAACCGTCGGGATCATTAATATGTACGCCCCCAATATTTGCATATGCCAGCCCATGTTCAAGGCATTAGACAAGGGCAAGACGTCTGGATGTGCACAGCTGAATCATCAGACTAGGTAAGCAAGCAAGGACAATAGCGAAAAATGACAGATGGAGCAATAATAACATGATATCATGATATTTTTTGTGATATTTGTAAATTGTCTTTCTAAATGTTTCGTTAGCATGTTGCTAATGTACTGTTAAATGTGGTTAAAGTTACCATCGTTTCTTACTGCATTCACGGAGACAAGAGCCGTCGCTATTTTCATTTTTAAACACTTGCAGTCTGTATAATTCATAAACACAACTTCATTCTTTATAAATCTCTCCAACAGTGTGTAATGTTATCTTTAGCCACGGAGCATAGCCTCAAACTCATTCAGAATCAAATGTAAACATCCAAATAAATAATATACTCACAGGAATCGATGCATGCATGCAGCATAAATGACGAACACTTTGTAAAGATCCATTTTGAGGGTTATATCAGCTGTGTGAACTTTGTTTATGCTGGTTAAGGCAGTAGAGAGCTCGGGGGCGGGGGAGCACGAGATTTAAAGGGGCCGCGCACTGAATCGGTGCATATATAATTATGGCTCAAAATAGGCTTTTAAAAAAATTAATAAAAAAAAAAAATCTATGGGGTATTTTGAGCTGAAACTTCACAGACACGCTCAGGGGACACCTTAGACTTATATTACATCTTGTTAAAACTGGTTCTAGGGCACCTTTAATGCCAGGTGGAAATGGGGCCTCACTTATGACATGTCTGATTGAAAACATATTTGAATTGATTTGCAGAAAATTGATGACACTTTGGTGCGATTTCATTTTCATAAATATTATGTTAATATAGATTATCTTATATAGTATTAGTTGTAAGTGTGCATAAGCATAATTAAACCTTAATTTAATATTTAATGCCTCTCAGTTACATCAAATGAAACTGGAATTTACATCAGTCAACAGGAAAACTCATTTCAGAAGTCCACCACACGGCACCGATTAGCTTTGATACAAGAGGCATTTTTTTTGTAGTTTGTTTCTTTTAAATTTAATTATCTAAATAATTGAATTGAAGCTGCAGAAATGGTTTGAAATCAAACCAAATAAAACATGAACATAGCATATTTATTTGGATTTCATTATACAGACACACTCAGAGACTCATTAAAACCATATGGAGGAGGAAATGCTTCTCTCAAAACAAACGCCGTCAGTTTGGAGCTTTTGGCAGGGGGAATGGTGTGATGCTTTATTGTAAAGAAAGAAAGAAAGAAAAGAAACAGCTCTGGTATGTCAGTAACAGTAAACAAGGGTGGGTTAGGTTTTCATCAAACATAAAAAAAAATCATCTGGCAATGGCAGCTGAGTCAAACCTGAGTTCAATTAAAGTGCAGACAAAAGGCTTTAACCTCAAACTCTATAATAGCATGAAATTATTTGCAGGAGAAGTATTTAGATATAAATACAAAAGATACGCGTATAAGTAAGCGGCTTGAGCTTTGCTGTGAAATGTTTGCCTCCTAACAGTTGGTCTTAAAGAGTCAAAAATGAACTGACCTGGTTTGCGGTCACATGGCGCTCTGTTGTGTGTAGCGATAGGTTCTCAAACTCATTTTTCCTGGCATGTGTGTAATTAAACTATGCTCGGCAAATAGCAACTACCAAAACATGTCAAATAGCAAAATAAATGTACATTTGATAAGGACATTGGGAAGATTTTCATTCTTTTTAGATGAAAAACTTTCCACAAAATATCATTGATTTATTGGATTAAGACAGGCGGAATATTTAACATTTTTGAATAAATTCCCTGAGAGCTCACTGCCTCTGCTAAGACATTTTACACTTATCCATGTGTTGTTTTCGTCAATTGAGCCTTGGAAAGTCAGAGTTGTTTCATTTGAAATAATTTGTGAAATGCATGCATGAAGAAAGCCAAGAGATGTTCATCTTCCAGCCATTCAGTCCAGTAGACTATTTGTCTAAATGTAGTCTTTTCCAGTGTAATAGTTTTTTTTTTTTTCCATTACGGATTACACATCGATCAGGAATAACATTATGACCACCTTCCTAATATTGTGTTGGTCCAACTTTTGCTGCCAAAACAGCCCTGACCCGTCAAGGCATGGACTTCACTAGACCCCTGAAAGTGTGCTGTGGTATCTGGCACCAAGATGCTAGCAGCAGATCCTTGCTCGATTGGATTAAGATCCAGGATATTTGGAGGCCAAGTCAACACCTCAAACTCGTTTTTGTGCTCCTCAAACCATTCCTGATCCATTTTTGCTTTGTGGCAGGGCACATTATCCTGCTGAAAGAAGCCACACATGGTCTGCAACAATGCTTAGGTAGGTGGTACGTGTCAAAATAACACGACTGGTCTGCAGCTATGCAGCCCCATACGCAACAAAGTGTGATGCACTGCGTATTCTGACACCTTTCTATCAGAACCAGCATTTACTTCTTGAGCAATTTGAGCTACAGTAGCTCGTCTGTTGGATCGGACCACATGGGCCAGCCATGCATCAACGAACCCATGTCCCTGATGCCGGTTCAATACTGCTCCTTCCTTGGACCACTTTTGATAGATACTGACCACTGCAGACCGGGAACACCCCACAAGAGCTGCAGTTTTGGAGATGCTCTGACCTAGTCATCTAGCCATCACAATTTGGCCTTTGTCAAACTCACTCAAATCCTTATGCTTGCCCATTTTTTCTGCATCTAACACATCAACTTTGAGGACAAAATGTTTACTTGCTGGCTAATATATCCCACCCACTAGCAGGTGCCGTGATATAGAGATAATCAGCGTTATTTACTTCACCTGTCAGTGGTCATAATGTTATGCCTGATCGGTGTCAGCATAACAATTAAAAAAAAAAAAAATGAATAGCAAAATGCACATAAATGTCTTAGTGTTTGGTTTGTCCTCTTCATGCTTTAATGGCAGCATGCATGAACTCCACACGTTTGTGTAAAATGTTTGTTGTCTATTAAGTTATTAACTGATTGTTTATAATTGTAATTAAGGATTTTTTTAGCATAAGGAGTTTTGTTCAACTGGGCCCTGATAATCATGTCATCCAAAAGGGTTTAAAGGCAGAAATGCGAATCTTGTTTTTGCTAAAAGCCGACTGTTATTCCTTACCAGTCAGAATTGACAATTTATTTGATCCACAAAGAATGTTAAAGGGATAGTCAAACCAAAAATGACTTGTTTATTCAATACAAGATAAAAGAAGATATTTGCATGTAGGTTTAGAACGACATGAGGGTGAGTAAATTATGACATAATTTTTATTTTTGGGTGGACTATCCCTTTAATGTATGTCTTTCAGGAGACTTTTTGTTCTCCTGCCAGGCCTTTATTGAAAATAAGAACAGGTTCTTAATAATTTGCCTGGTAAAATAAAAGTTTAAATAAATAAATAAAAATGTATTTGTCCATAGTTATGTATCATCTGAAGTTTCCCGTTATGCAGACAGCTCGGCCCTGGGTTTGTATTTTTCCCTATTAGTGTCTTGACATGAGTCCAATCTCCCTCCAGCTTAGCAGTGGGTTTCTGCTATAGATTTATCAGCAGTTTTTGACTGTTTTGCACTGCTGTTTTTGGTTTCTCAGTAATCTTATACATTGAGCTTAAGTACTGTTCTTCTGCCAATCAGATTTTGATCTGAAATGGCACTGCATAGCATTGTCCGTAGAGCAATATACCCCAGCTGTTTCCCTTTCACATGCTTCGTTAACATGCCACGACAACAATGCGAGTGGCGAACATAAAATTAAGTCAACGTCTGCTCTGCCCTCCTTTGGCTGTGGCACCTTGCATGTGTTAAAACCCCTTCCTTTACCTCTCCATATGGTTTTTGAAAGGTTTTGGGTGCGTCCACCTCATTGGGTGTTCACCTCATACAGTGATTGTAATATGATTTTCCACTGCCCTGCCTTGTTGCAGAGGAACCCGCAGCTGTAGTAACAGCTCCTGACCCCCTTCCCAAACGCAGGGGCACCATCTGGTCCCTATTAGCTATACTTGCCATTCAAGTCCTATTCCTCCCCCAGGGCTCCTCATAGGCAACCGCAGATGAACAACTCAGCATAAAAGCCAAGACCCTCCTCTTCGTCCCACACTATGCTGCCATTTTCTCTAATTGTGCTTGGAGGACATCTCGAGGAAGCTGCAACTGCTTATATACTGATTTATATACACGCCTCCACCGTCTCCATGCAGTCTCATGTGTAGCATTGTTTATATATATATATATGGTAATTAGATGAAATGACAGCTCTAGGCATGCCAAGTGTGATGTAGAGCTATTCTGCATAATATTTATGTTACAGCACATGTAGGCTTGTCAATGTAATTCCATGTTGGTCCAGAATGGAGTGCAAGGTCATAATTATGTCAGTTATTCTGATCCTGCTTATTGTATGGCTAGTAATGAAATAAATACAAATACATATATAAAAATAAAAATATTTATAACTATAAAAGGAAATACTAAATAAATGAATGCACATTTGAGTAAATACTGATTATGTTAGAAGGAATATATAATAATAAGACAATTAAATTAAATATTAAGACAAATATATAATTTGGCAGTCTTTATAAAATATTTGTCTGCAGATCACCCAGTCATTATCAAGTAGGCCTATTACAGAGTGTTATGCAATGTGTGTCTGTATAATGAAACCTAACTAAATATGTTATATTCATGTTTTATTTGATTTGATTTCAAATCATTTCTGCAGGTTGTGTTTGTTTATCATATATAAAAATAACACATAAATAATCATAATATATGAGTCAAAACATGCTAAGGGGTTATTAAATGTAACAAATCGTGTAAAAATGTATCATCTTTTATTGGAAAACTAAACATTTTATGAAACTTTGACAATTGCCAGAGGAATCAGGAATGTCAGAATCAATGTAGTTTGTGCATAAAAAATGTCCGTCAAAATCAACACATGTTGGACAATGTTCACTAACCGGGTGACGTTTTTCAATTGGATTGGCATTTATTCTCTTTAACATGCATGTATTTCATTCAGTTTCCTAATCATTCCGATTCAATTTCAGCGAGTGAAGAACAAATTTATACTCATGCGTTATGTATTACGTAGGCGTATATTATCTTGTCTGACAGACAGCAGCGTTTAAGCCGCTCAGGCCGCCATTTTCTCCCTCTTCTCGTAAATACTACCATGTATCGTGCATGTTATTTTTTGACAGACATTGATGTTGTGATATTCAAATGATATGGATTTGAAAACAGCTTGTAAGGTAATTATTTATTTCTTACCCGTCAAGTATTCAGTGAAGTGATTGATGTCCATAAGTTATGTCGATGTTTTCAGTTCTAATATATTTCAACCGACAGCCAACCTAAGTTACTGACAGACGTGATAATGTGGGTGAACTATGGTTGATTTTTGGGTAACTATAAAACATGCTGGATACGTTTTTTCCTTTAAATTTTTATTTTACGGAATTAAGTTTATTGCGTGGCTTAAATAAATGACGTTACTCAGAGACTGACATGTTTGGCTTGTCAAAAATGTTACATTCAGCTGAGCTGACAAATTCATTGACTTTTGAAAACCAAGTTCATTTTTCTACGAGTGGTTTTGATACACAAAATAGTTTTTATTGCCTCTTATAACATAAGAGACATTAAAATATTTTATTTATACCCTTGAAAATGCAGATCCTGTTGTAGATAATAGTGAAAAAATATTTTTTTTAAACTGCTGTTTCAATATTACCCCTTGGCCTGGCGTTTTCCTGAAAATTTTATGTACAGATTACCGCATATTGTGTAGTAATGTAAGTAAAAATATGGAAAACAGGATTAATGTTGTCACCTGGTTACATTGCTTGAGTCTATCATATTAGATACCAGTAAGCCCTGTTGTACATTTATGTATTTTGCAGATGCTTTTATCTAAAGTGATTTTGCATTCAACCACTACACATTATATAATGCACATGTTGGGAAATGTATTGGAGAAAGTCAGCTGTCAATTTTATTCGGCCTTCTGCAAAAACAACTATTTGACTATTGTTTCCAAAATTACATGGACAGATTTAATAGGCTTTGTATGGTCACTCTGAAATGAGAATGCTTTATAATGTGGTTAAACAGGCAAAACAATAAAAATACAGACTGTATCGAGTCATTAAAACAGGCCATTGTAGCTTTCTCGCTGCACTATTTGACAAGGTTCATGCAGTGAGACATTGAACCGGTACCTAGCTGAAATGGCAACCACAATAAAGCAGCTTTATTTCACAATAGATAAAAATAAACAAGCTTATTTGGACATAAAGATAATGACTTCCAGACCACAAAAATTACAGTGACGCCTCCTCTGACATCCCCTCAACCACAGCCTTATTCTGGGACTGAAACCGCAGCCCCCTCCAGACTCCTTAACATGTTTTGCTGTAAGTGTCATTGAGAAAGTGGGTGACTGTATGTATAAAGTGCTTGATTTGCATTTGCCAATGATTTCATTGACTCAAGAGGCAGATCTAAACTTGTGAACTCTTCTGTGGGAGAGTTTTGAGATTTTCTCCATATGGCATGTTTGTAAGTGATGTTTTATTTCGGACGCAATGCTAATATCCTTTGCTGTTGTGCTCCATGGTTCCTCCTGGGCTTGTATTCAAAGATCCAGAATCATATGGCTGGACTCTCAAGTGAATTTCAGAGCATGACAGAGCCAAGAGTTTTTTGGACTGATGGTGAGCGTCACATGACCTTGATTTAATGGCTCCCTCTGGTGCAATCCTTGCATATTCTCCAGCTTTCCACACATGCCTGACCTGCTCTGTGCGTTTTCTACAGAAATGTCTCTGAAGAAGGAATTTTTGCTTTGCCCTACTTAGGATTGTTGAACTTTTGACCCAAATCTGCTGTGGAAATGCTGTTCTAACACTCTGGATCTTGTGTTGATATCAATGTTGTTGAATTGCAAATAATTTTATAGCTACGTCTGCATTCACTGCTAAAAATCCAGCTAAAATCAGCTTAGATTGGTTGCTGTTTTGGAACATGTGGTTTCTAGCAGTGTTGATATTGTTAACTTAAACTAAAACTATTAAAAATATTGGTTTCTTTAATTAAAATAAATTATAAATACTAACACAATTAAAAAATATATATAATATAATAATATACTTTATATTATACTATATATATATATATATATATATATATATATATATATATATATATATATATATTCTTAAAGTATATTATACTGTATGTTTTCGGAATCTTAAGAAAATTTGAGTACATATTTATTATTTGCATGTTAATTTAATTTAAATGTATTATATGAATTTATGTGAATGCAGTTAGTTGAACTTCAGAGTGATTTTTTTGTCCCACTTAAGTAGGACTTTAATAAGTAGGACTGTAATCTTTATGTTTAGTTACCAGCTATGCTCAAAATATGAAAGACTTAAAAAAAAAATGAAATGTTGCCTTGGCCTCTAACTGAAATGAAGAGGTCGAAGAGCTAAAATTAAAAAAATTAAAAGAAAACTGCAATAAATTAAAGCTAAACAGAAATGTATATACAGTTGGTATGGAAAGTATTCAGACCACCTTAAATTTTTCACTTTGTTATATTGCAGCCATTTGCTAAAATCATTTAAGTTCATTTATTTTCCTCATTAATGTACATACAGCACCCCATATTGACAGAAAAACACAGAATTGTTGACATTTTTGCAGATTTATTAAAAAAGAAAAACTGAAATATCAAATGGTCCTAAGTATTCAGACCCTTTGCTCAGTATTTAGTAGACGCACCCTTTTGATCTAATACAGCCATGAGTCTTTTTGGGAAAGATGCAACAAGTTTTTCACACCTGGATTTGGGGATCCTCTGCTATTCCTCCTTGCAGATCCTCTCCAGTTCTGTCAGGTTGGATGGTAAACATTGGTGGACAGCCATTTTTAGGTCTCTCCAGAGATGCTCAATTGGGTTTAAGTCAGGGCTCTGGCTGGGCCATTCAAGAACAGTCACAGAGTTGTTGTGTTGTTTAGCTGTGTGCTTAGGGTCATTGTATTGTTGGAAGTTAAACCTTTGGCCCAGTCTGAGGTCCTGAGCACTCTGGAGAAGGTTTCCGTCCAGGATATCCTTGTACTTGGCCGCATTCATCTTTCCCTCGATTGCAACCAGTCGTCCTGTCCCTGTAGCTGAAAAACACCCCCACAGCATGAAGCTGCCACCACCATGCTTCACTGTTGGGACTGTATTGGACAGGTGATGAGCAGTGCCTGGTTTTCTCCACACATACTGCTTACAATTAAGGCCAAAAAGTTCTATCTTGGTCTCATCAGACCAGAGAATCTTATTTCTCACCATCTTAGAGTCCTTCAGGTGTTTTTTCATATGTCTTGCACTGAGGAGAGGCTTCCGTCGGGCCACTCTGCCATAAAGCCCCGACTGGTGGAGGGCTGCAGTGATGGTTGACTTTCTACAACTTTCTCCCATCTCCCGACTGCATTTCTGGAGCTCAGCCACAGTGATCTTTGGCTTCTTCTTTACCTCTCTCATCAAGGCTCTTCTCCCTCGATAGCTCAGTTTGGCCGGACGGCCAGCTCTAGGAAGGGTTCCGGTCATCCCAAACATCTTCCATTGAAGGATTATGGAGGCCAATGTGCTCTTAGGAACCTTAAGTGCAGCAGAAATGTTTTTGTAACCTTGGCCAGATCTGTGCCTTGCCACAATTTTGTCTCTGAGCTCTTCAGGCAGTTCCTTTGAACTCATGATTCTCATTTGCTCTGACATGCACTGTGAGCTGTAAGGTCTTATATAGACAGGTGTGTGGCTTTCCTAATCAAGTCCAATCAGTATAATCAAACACAGCTGGACTCAAATGAAGGTGCAGAACCATCTCAAGGATGATCAGAAGAAATGGACAGCACCCGAGTTAAATATATGAGTGTCACAGCAAAGGGTCTGAATACTTAGGACCATGTAATATTTCAGTTTTTCTTTTCTAATAAATCTGCAAACATTTCAACAATTCTGTGTTTTTCTGTCAATATGGGGTGCTGTGTGTACATTAATGAGGAAAAAAATGAACTTAAATTATTTTAGCAAATGGTTGCAATATAACAAAGAGTGAAAAATTTAAGGGGGTCTGAATACTTTACGTACCCACTGTATAACTACTAAACTACTAAAAGACTAAATAACTACTAAAAAGGACAATCACATGACAAAATTACCAAAAACTTAAACTAAAATTAAAAATAAAACCTTATTAAACAATAAATAAAAACAATACTAAAATGACACTGGTTTCTAGCTGATGCAAGCTAGCTTAGATGGTTGATGTACATGTATTCTGATGAAATAAACATTTTTACAAGCAATATATACATCAAAAATATTTCATAAAAATATTTGTAAATATAAAAATCTACTGTTCTATAGGGAATTTCTTTTGCAATTTATTATGATATATTTGAATGTCTGTCAATGGAGAAAGATGCTTTTGCTGCAAGTTGTGCTCACTGCAGAGCCAATTCACATCCAGCCCCTCCCCTCTTGTGGATATAAAGGGCGGAGCTTCAGCTAATTATGGTCAGGGTTAGGGTGTAGCTAGACTTCAAGCTCCACCCATTATATCCAGAGAGTGGGAGCTGTATGTCTAGCTCCACTCATTGGCTCTGAAGTGAACAGCTTTTGCTGTCAGATGCTGTAGTTACAACATCTACCAGCAGGGGTTAACTAGGCCATGCTAACCATTGCATTGCATCTTCAAAACATGTGTGAATGAGCAAATATGACAGCAAGCAGATTGTATACACTGGAGGATCACATGCCAGATGAGCAGCTGCCATTGAGATGAATATTCCTTTGATGACCTTCCTTCTCCACCAGCGTGTAAATCACATAAACCAACCAGGTACTATGTTTTGAAAAACAGCACCACTTTAAGCTGATTTTAACTGAATTTTCTAGCAATGTTTAAAAAAAAAGCAAGGTGAGATAAGGTTTTGACTGGAAATCTTATGCTGCTGGTGTAAGCTTTGCATATGTGCCAGAGGAATTTGTGTTGTCAGCTGGATAGGTTGAATAGATCAGTGGGTCACGTCTCTGTTGATCTTGTCCAGTCAGGGGCCTCTGGAGTGAATCGTCAGCATGAAGTACGCTGTTGATAAGTCAAGCACAAAATAAACCTCTAACTGTACCCATGGGGAGAGCTCATGTGTTATGAAGAATGAAGCTGAGATGCTTTCCACTGGGTTCTGACCTCACAAGTGGGGGCGGATAAACGATAATGTTCATAATTCCTAAAACAATTATCATAGCTAAGCAAATGTGGTTGGAAATGGGTGTAGGGATTTTGTAACGATGTTAGTGTAAAGAATAGCAAAAATAGTCAAACAGTTGATGCATTTGTGGATTACAAATGTTGCTTGTTCACAAGGTAATCTCAGCTTCATTTTGTTTAACTGTAGAATGCATATTTAACATTTCTCCTATAGAATTTATAGGTGGGGAATTGCTAAATGATGTCTTAATAAAAATGTTAAATTAATTTTATGAGGGATAGGTTTAGATGTAGTGCATAGAAGTTTGTTACTTATTCAGATGACATTTTCCAGTGAAAATTCTTATTTTGGTCATACTTCCAAGATTACAATCTGTGATTCTGAAGTACCTGTACAGTATCCAGTGTTGACAGCCACACATTCTCCTCAAAACATTAGATTCATCCACGCTAAGGAATCGTGCTGATGCATGACTGAATTATAGATAATTCAGCAAATAACTGCAATTGCAGGTTTCGAACAGAGATGGCGACAAAGAGGCAAACATTACAGACTGCAGCTTTAAAGGAACATTCCACTTTTTTTGAAAATAGGCTCATTTTCCAACTCCCCTAGAGTTAAACAGTTGAGTTTTACCGTTTTCGAATCCATTCAGCCGATCTCCGGGTCTGGTGGTACCACTTTTAGCATAGCTTAGACCGTTAGCATCTCGCTCAAAAATGATCAGAGTTTCGATATTTTTCCTATTTAAAACTTGACTCTTCTGTAGTTACATCGTGTACTAAGACCGAAGAGTCAAGTTTTAAATTGGAAAAATATCAAAACTCTGATCATTTTTGAGCTAGATGCTAACGGTCTAATCAGATTCAATGAACTATGCTAAGCTATGCTAAAAGTGGTACCGCCAGACCCAGAGATTGGCTGAATGGATTCGAAAACGGAAAAACTCAACTGTTTAACTCTAGGGGAGTTGGAAAATAAGCCTATTTTCAGAAAAAGTGGAGTGTTCCTTTAAACTAACATAAAAATTTAGGGGTCGGTAAGGTTTTTAAATGCCTTTTAAAGAAGTCTCTTCTGCTCATTAAGGCTGCAGTTATTTGATGACAGATACAGTACAACAGTAATATTGGTAAATAATATTAAATAAATAATTATTATAATTGTTTTAAAATGTAATTTATTCTTGTGATGTCAAAGCTGAATTTTCAGCATCTTTTTTCAGAAAAAAAAACATGTTTAGCATACATTTTTGCAACAATGTAAAAGTCTTTATTGACACATTTGATCAATTCAATACATCCTTGATGTTTAATTTCTTTTTTGTATGTTTATGTGTATGCAGAAAACTTGGCAAGTATTAATATAATCATCATTTTGAAAGAGTAGCATTGCATATATGATACAACAATGAGAAGGCCTGTACTGTCTTACTGATATGATTTCACTACTTTCTTTTCAAACAAAGTTAATGCTTCATAATCATGACCCTTTGACCATTTCAGTTGTTTTTCACAGCGGTTCATAAAGCATTACTTTATCTCATTGTTTGCTGTATTCTCACTCCCCGACAGTGCAGGAACTGTTCAATCAGACCCATGTGTATCGCACATTTCCTCACATCACAGTGGCTCATCTCTAGGCCCGTTCTTCTCTGCACCCACTTTATGACCTTGTTTGCTTTTGTTGAAGGCTCCAGCTGGCCTGACCCGTTTGGAAGACCACAGAGACACATCCCTTTCCATTTTGTGCAGCGCTCCACACTTCTTACTGCTTTCCTGCCTCTTTATCCCCGCTCTGTCAGTGTGAGTGCGTGTGTGTGGTCCCTGCCAACAGTTTTGGCTGCAGTATGTGCTAATGGCCAGTGAAGATGTGAAGTATAGCTGACAGGGTCTGGTTTGTGCCCCACAGCCACATCTAGAGAGACTTTTTTTTCTAAACATGAGGTTAATGGAGCAGACAGGTTTTGTGTGGCAGGCCCCCATCCACCCAGCGGAGGTCTAAGCTAACTGTGACGGTGGATGATTGGACCGAACGAGTGTTTGTTAAGGTTTCAGGAAGTTTTCTCTGCTTTGTTGATACTAACTTTAGTCATGCAGCAGGTATGTGTATACATGGTCTGATAGTCCAAAAGAAATCTTCTATACACTCTTAAAATAAATGTTCCAAAAGTGAGTTTACACAGCAGTGCCATAGAAGAAATATTTTGGGGTTCCTAAAAAACCTTTTTCCACTATAAAGATCACTCTAAAAAATGCAGGGTTAAAAACAACCCAAGTTGGCTTGTTTTAACCCAGCGGTTGGGTTAAATGTTTGCCCAATGTGCTGGGTAGTTTTATTTAACTCAACTATTGTTTAAAATGACTATATGGCTGGCTTAAAATGAACCCAAAAAAATCAGATACATAATTACTAGAGGCAACAATAATGATCAAAAGGTGAACATTTATTATTAAACAATTTAATAAATGTTTATTGTTTGATTATTAGTCATTAATAAATGTTCATTTATTAAACATATTGATAAATGTTAATTTCCAACATACAAACCCGATTCCAAAAAAAGTTGTGACACTGTACAAATTGTGAATAAAAAAGGATGCAATTGATGCAATAATTTACAAATCTCATAAACTTATATTTTATTGACAATAGAATATAGATAACATATCAAATGTTGAAAGTGAGACATTTTGAAATGTCATGCCAAATATTGGCTCATTTTGGATTTCATGAGAGCTACATATTCCAAAAAAGTTGGGACAGGTAGCAATAAGAGGCTGGAAAAGTTAAATGTAGATATAAGGAACAGCTGGAGGACCAATTTGCAACTTATTAGGTCAATTGGCAACATGATTGGGTATAAAAAGAGCCTCTCAGAGTGGCAGTGTCTCTCAGAAGTCAATATGGGCAGAGAATCACCAATTCCCCCAATGCTGCGGTGAAAAATAGTGGAGCAATATCAGAAAGGAGTTTCTCAGAGAAAAATTGCAAAGAGTTTGAAGTTATCATTATCTACAGTCAGGGCTGGACTGGGACAAAAAAATGGCCCTGGCATTTTTGCTCAGACCGGCCCACCACAATCGGTCGGACACCACCCACCAGTACTCCATCCTTGCAGTCCCTGTAAATATGCATACCTACTGTTCCATTCCCCAAAGCCCCTACAAAGCTGAGTAGTAAGTGCAAGTGGACCAGTGTACTCACTCTCGCTTGACTGACTCCCTGGTGATTAAAAGTGGCAGTGGAGTAGGGCCTACACACCAATAGACAGCAAAGATCAGAAAAAAATTCTTATTTTAAGTGTTTAACTTTGCATTATAATCTTGATGGACAATGTGCTCCATGTTATAAAAGCTAGTTAACCCTTAGAACATGGATGTAGTATACTGATAATTCTATAAAGAAATATTTTTTTCATTTTTTTTCAACGAAACAGACAGAAGAAAACTATAAATAGACACCTAACAGCTATAAATAGACACCTATAGTCTTGTTGTGAAATAAACACATCATCAGTAATATTACATTAAAATAATAACCTGATTTTTTTTTTTTTTTTGAAGAAACAAATTGCATCATTTCAGTTTTTTCTAGTTAACGAGAAGGGGCGTTACTGCATAAGTGAACTCTGATAGCTACAAGGGCACACTGCTAGCTGAAAAAAAAAAAAAAAACAGTGCAAAATAGCTTTTGCTGTGCTATTTGACTTTAGCTGACTGAGTGACCAGAGCAGTAGGTGACAGTCTGACTTTATAATAACGACGACGATTATGTTGTCTTGTAGCCTAATATTCATTAATTTAGGTAAAGCATCATCATCGTCGTCGTCGCATCGTGAGTCCCTCGCTCCCTCCCTCCCTGTTAATCATGTAACTACCCTGCTTACCGCTTGTATTATACTCTCCTGCTTACTCTGTCCCTCATTGGCTTCACTGTCAGACACCTGCTGCTCCTCTGCCTGACAGGTGTCTCTTCTATGTTCTTGCACGTCGTCAGGTACTGTAAACTGAAGCTACTGTAACCGTACTAAACATGTCAGTAATTTTTGCACGTTGAGGCATCAACCTCAAAATTTTTTATTTAATTTTTTTGCCCGCAACTTCTCCGCACCCCCCTTGCACTTGCGCTTTTGTTTCTCCAACCTAATCCACAGATGTTTTGGCTCTGAGACACTGCATATGAAACACAGGGGACGGGGTGGAGTCTGTTAAGAGATGTGATTGGGCCAGCCCAGTGTCAGTATGGAAAATGAACCAATTGGCCGCTGTCTCTGCTTTATGGGCCGGTCGTTGGCCAATTTTATGTCTATAAATCATATTATCATATTTATAGATTTATTTTAATATAAAAAATCATATTATATCGCGGCCCCGCCCCCAAGTGTGTCGGCCCACCGGGCATTTGCCCGGTATGCCAGATTACCAGTCCAGGCCTGTCTACAGTGCATAATATCATCAAAGATTCAGAGAATCTGGAACAATCTCTGTGGGTAAGGATCAAGGCCAGATAACCATACTGGATGCCTGTGATCGTCAGGCCCTTAGACGACACTGCATCACATACAGGAATGCTACTGTAATGGAAATCACAACATGGGCTCAGAAATACTTCCAGAAAACATTGTCAGTGAACACAATCCACCGTGCCATTCGCCGTTGCCGGATAAAACTCTATAGGTCAAAAAAGAAGCCACATCTAAACATGATGCAGAAGCGCAGGCATTTTCTCTGGGCCAAGGCTCATTTAAAATGGACTGTGGCAAAGTGGAAAACTGTTCTGTGGTCAGACAAATCAAAATTTGAAGTTCTTTTTGGAAAACTGGGACGCCATGTCATCCAGACTAAAGAGGACAAGGACAACCCAAGTTGTTATCAGCGCTCAGTTCAGAAGCCTGCATCTCTGATGGTATGGGGTTGCATGAGTGCGTGTGGCATGAGCAGCTTACACATCTGGAAAGGCACCATCAATGCTGAAAGGTATATCCAAGTTTCTTTCAGGGAAGACCTTGCATTTTCCAACATAACAATGCCAGACCACATACTGCATCAATTACAACATCATGGCTGCATAGAAGAAGGATCCGGGTACTGAAATGGCCAGCCTGCAGTCCAGATCTTTCACCCATAGAAAACATTTGGCGCATCATAAAGAGGAAGATGCGACAAAGAAGACCTAAGACAGTTGAGCAACTAGAAGCCTGTATTAGACAAGAATGGGACAACATTCCTATTCCTAAACTTGAGCAACTTGTCTCCTCAGTCCCCAGACGTTTGCAGACTGTTATAAAAAGAAGAGGGGATGCCACACAATGGTAAACATGGCCTTATCCCAACTTTTTTGAGATGGGTTGATGCCATGAAATTTAAAATCAACTTATTTTTCCCTTAAAATGAAACATTTTCTCAGTTTAAACATTTGCTATGTCATCTTTGTTGTATTTTGAATAAAATATTGAAATTTGAAACTTCCACATCATTGCATTCTGTTTTTATTCACAATTTGTACAGCGTCCCAACTTTTTTGTAATCGGGTTTGTACTTTTATAGCATTTTAAGCAAGCAATACAGTCATTTTTTAAACAATAGTTGAGTTAAATAAAACTACCCAAATATTTCACCCAACCGCTGAGTCAAAACAACCCAATTGCTGGGTTTGTCCATTTTCAACCCAACTTGGGTTGTTTTTAACCTTCTGTGGAATGGAAAGTTTCCATAGATGTTAAAGGTTCTCTGTTGGAAAAAAAAACAAAAACAAAAAAACAGCATACTGGTTAGGTATTGAAGCATGGAAGCTGGTTTGAGCTGGTTTATGCTGGTTCTTAGCTGGTCATGAGCTGGTTTAAGCTGGTCAAGTGCTGGTCCTAAAAAACTAGCTCAGGCTCAGGACCAGCATAAACCAGCTCAATCCAGCTTCCATGCTTCAAAACATACCTAACCAGCATATGCTGTTTTTTTTTTTTTTCAACAGGGGTAACCACCAATGCCAATAAAGAAACTTTATTTTTAAGAGTGTAGTGATCCGGAAAGGTTTAAAAATTACCTTTTTTTGTCTTTTAATTTTTGAAAAGGAAATTATTGGCTGGGGGACAGAAATCAGGACATAATTCAGGCCAGACTTGAACAGCTCTGACATAAAAACAACTTTGAATTGAGTGATTAATCTATTATTTTGCACTTTATTTTACACAAAGTTAAACAAAAATGTATGTTCCCGTTGTGAAAGTATGATTTAGTCATTTAGACAACGTAACTTTAATGTAAAGTTTACATTGTACGTTTAAATACAGTTTGCTTTGAGCCACACTTTTTGTAAATGAGTCCCTGGATAGGCCTGTGTTATAATAGCGCAATGCTTGAAAAGAATGTGACTGAATCTTTCCTATAAACAAACCAGAAACATCCCGCCAGTGAAGGACATCTGAGGTGGCAGTCCAAGGTCATATTTTCCAGCCCGGCCTTGGACAGGAGACGCCGCCTTCGCACAATAACTCCTTTCTTTTGTGTCTGTCTGTACCGCAACAAGTGTGCTTGCTCTTTAGGAGGATGTGGTCTGTCGGCAGTGTTTTGACTCCTAAAATATTTTATTTCTGATCTCTCAACCACAACATACCACTGTCAATATTATTATTATTGTACCACTAAATTGATTTGGATGGGTCTTATTTGATGGGTCTTAAAAGAAGAAATAAAAGTACTTTTTAATGTTTCTTGTTAGAACGTGGCAAAATCAAACAAATCAGCGTTTCAAGGTAGCCTATTTAGACCTTTAGATAATTAAATAAAAAATTTTAATGTATAAAGTATAAATGTCACAATCTAAAATGTAATATTTAGTGTGAGGTTGATCAACATTTTAGCACGTGTTGGAAAAGTAAAAAAATGACCATTTTTAAAAATGGCTTCAGGACCTGTTTTGTGTCCGTTTGTTGTGTGTCTTAAATAAACCAATAAATACTTTAAAAAATGTAATATTCAGTGCACCTCTATAAAGAAATTGATGTTGTCTGAAGTCAAAGTACGTAATGAAATTATTCGGTGAAATGCTGCCATCTAGTGGATGTTATCGCCTTTTCCTAGTGACATTAAAGTTACCTAAAGCAACGTATTTCTTCTCAAATCGAATAGAGAGCGCCAATTTGACTTGAAAGCAAAAATATATATACTGAAAAGAAAGCCTAATCAAAGTAAAAATCATTATATTACGTAGTTCAGTTCAGTCAACTGCTTTTTCTTTATATTTTAAATTATTAAACATTTTAATGTATTTCCACATCCATCAAGACCAACTATAGACCTGAATATTTGAGAAAAAAAGTTATATATATGTATAAACAAACAAAAAGAAATGAACGGAGAATGGCAAAGATGTATTTATTTTAGGACATCAAAAAAGAAAAAAGTTTAAGAGCTTGTCGTTCAATATCATCATCCAGAAAGGCTTGTCATTTATAAGCACAAATACCCTCTAGGTCTTAGTGTACACATCCATAACCATATATCCACATTGAATATCTTTAATTCAGCCAAAGACGTCAAAAAACAAAAAAACCTGAATCTACTCTCATCATTTAAAGAGTATTTTACATACTTTACATATTGCATTTTGATTTTCAAAGGAATGACAAAGCCAACTGCTCTAGAGAGGTCTTGGAATTGTGCTTTATTGGCACAAGTACTGATTCCCATTGATCGCTCATTTCTGATGACCGCTATGGCGTCCTTTGAAAGTGCAATGACAAACTGAGATACTGTGGGGAGAAGATGGTGGTTCTTCATTATCGCAGATCCATTCCTTTACTTTACATGAAGTCGTCTGAATCATAGCCATCCTGCAGAAAAAATGATCATATCAAGTCATAACAGAATTTGTGTCAATGCTCAACAATATATATTAAACTCAAAGCATGCATTACCTCATTTGTGGTCATGTTGTCACTCTTCATGAGTGTTGAATAATTCCTACAGGAAAGAAAATGTTACATGTAAGTACACAAAACGAATGCTTTTGCCTGTAAATAACAGGTCTCAAAATGACTGATTCAAAATGTACAAATGTTAAGTTCAATTCTGAGACCACATTGAAAATATTGCACAGACATGTAGAGCTCAAATGCTCCTGTAATTAATAATAATAAAAAAGATGATTTAACAAATATAATTATGCAAAAATATAAATTGTAATGAAAAAAAAATCAGTGTATTTTTCAAAAATTAAAAAACAAAGCATAACAATTGTTTGTGTTTAGGTTAAGATCTGCATCTCAACATGCAGCACCTTAATTCTTCCATCTCCTTTTTCTTCTTCATTTCCTCCTTCTCTTTCTTCTTCTGCTCTTGTATTTGAGCCTTCTTCTCATTTCTTTCCTCTCTGTCCCGAGACTCCTTCTCAGCAGCAAGATCAGGATAGCGCTCCTCTTTCGTTTTCTCTAGTCTGTTGACAACTTCGTTGATTTTCTTTTCTACCGTCACAATTTTCACCTGTTGATATTAAAGTGCATTTGAATGTTTATACAGAATTTGCAATTATTTACAAGATTTCAAAGTGCAATAGTAATACCAGAACACTTAAAAATCAAGAGAAACTGTTCAGACAGGCAGTAAATGTTTCTTTTTTTTTTTTTTTTTGCATATCTGACTTTACTACCTTAATGTTTCAGTTGTACAAAAACAAGAACTTGCAGCAATGTGCACAAAATCATAGTGCTTATCAAGGAAGCATCATACCTCCTTCTGTCGATGGAAGCCTATCTGACCGACATCCATGTCTGCTGTTTTTTTCAGATTGCCCCATGGTGTGTAGACAACATTAATATTGTTCATTTTGCATCCTGTAAATAAAAATGCAGTTGAAATCACACCTTCAATAACACTGTTAACAAACAAGTTTCGCTGTTTCTCGTGAAGAAGCAGTACCTTGAATACTGTTGTTTTTGACCAGCTGGGCACAGTCAATCAGGACTTCTTTTGGTATGTCTTCTATCATTACACCCTTTAATCAATTAACATAGTTGTCAACAACACAGAAATATTATAAATACGGCTGTAGGCTAAAATGCATTTCACTTCTCAAAATACCTTGGGCATTCTTAGATATACGTGAGCAGATGAGAGCTTGTCCACATGGAACCTGGAATCACAGAAACATTCATTGCAGATCAAAACTAGAAAATATATTTCAATTGTGGTGGCAAGCACCAAATTAATTTTCTCACCAAATATCTTCAGGCCATCCATATTTTATAAGATCTTCATCTGTTGAAAAACCAAAAACAGCTATTAATGGTCTGACAAGCACAGGATGCTGACAAGTATTACTTATGAGAAAACCAGCACTTACTTTCATATTTATCTTTGCCCATGTAGATTGTATAGGGCGGTGAGACAACTGCAAAAGATAAGCATATTGCAACTTTTAAAAAGCAGTTTGTTCTTGCTATAACTGAACCGCCAACAATATCAAGCAACATATATTGCAGTTATGATAATCTTTTTGTTGTATGCTCTATATTTTGTTGTATTGATTTGTAAGCATTATAATTATTCATACTGTCTTTGTTGACAACATAAACACAGTCTTCCCTGGGCACACAATTCACTACTCACCGTCGCTTTTAAAGTAAAACACCATCTTTCCGCATAGACACAACCTTTGAAAGGTCTCACTATATGTGTATTCAGCAAAACACTTAGCACATCAGGGGTAAATCATCTGTATCAGAGGCACATGTCATGTGTGCCATCTACTCCGACCACAACATGAACCAAGCAGCGCTGCAATGAAGTAGCGATTCGTGAAAGAATTGTTCGATTGAATCGGATCTTTTCAGTGAATTAGTCTGACTGTAAAAAAAAAAAAAAAAAAAAAGACATATTAAACACTACAGATACATAAAATAATGTATTTTATGTGTTTATGGTCTGAACTGTCCTCATAGATCAGCAACTGCATACTACTCTTACTATTTCTGCCACAGAAAGATGTGGTAAAAGTAGTGAGAGAAGTAGACTATAGTAGTATGTGGTTCAGATAGTTTTGTCAACACATACACGAATCAAGAGTTGATTATTACGGAAGAGGATTAGGGCCAAGCAATAATAAAAAAATAAAACCATCTCGAGATTAAAGTTGTTAAATTTCGAGAAAAAAGTCGAGATAAAATGTTGAGAATAAAGTCATTAAATTACAAGAAAAAAATCGTTAAATTATGAGAAAAATGTCGTTAAATTTCGAGAAAAAAGTCGAGATAAAATGTTGATAATAAACAAATTATGACTTTATTCTCAACATTTTATTTCGACTTTTTTTCTCGAAATTTAACAACTTTAATCTCGAGATGTTTTTAATTTTTATTATTGCTTGGCCCTAATCCTCTTCCGTAGATTTTATTAAATAAAAAAACTTTTTAAAATTAATTTTGTGTTTAACGTAGATGTTATTCAAATTCTAAATGACAACAAACTTGAATGTACAGTCCAACGAATTTTTAACCGGTTCTTTGAATCAAATTGTCCAAAAGAACCGATTCGCGGAGATGAATCCGACTTCCCATTACAAACCGGATGTTGTCATGCAACACACGCTGTTTCCGTTTCCGTGTGCGCCACAATTGACTTTGGCGCGGTGTTCAAAACAGTTCGCGGGTGAAGGGGAGAGATTTGACGCAGTTTTCACTGAATTGTTTTCACACAAATCAAAAAACAGAATCGGATTTATTTTACCTGGTAAGTCATCAACAACAGATATAGTTATCA